>NW_018128061.1:596839-598781 GCF_001952655.1 Monopterus albus | reverse complement strand
GGGGGTTCAGTGTCTTGCTCAGGGACGAACTGTTCAGTCTCCAGCCTTGGTGGGTCTGCTCTCATGTTATTACCCTGCCCCTGAGAGTACACCTTGGATGGCTCAGTGGAGAACATCCTGGCTTCAACTTCTCTGGTGTACCTCTTCAGCCATGTGGCCAGGGCTGTGAGCCTTTGCTTGGCAGGACAAACTGGTAATGGCTAACCAACCGGACTTTGGCATGCGGGGAGACCGGGAGTCGAACCACCAACTTACTGGTCAGAAGACGACTGCCCTACCTCATGAGCCACAGCCACCCCCACAATGGCAGACATTCAAGAGCAGGTCTCAAGTATGAAGAGCTGGACAGCACCAGGCCCTGACATGATCCACACCTACTGGTTAAAGAAGCTAATTTCACTCCATGAGCGCCTAGCGGGACAAATGAACCAGCTACTAATAGATGGAACCCACCCTGAGTGGTTAACTGAAGGCCGGACAGTCCTGATCCTGAAGGACCCTCAGAACGGAGCAGTACCATCCAACTACCACCCAATAACCTGCCTCTGCACAACATGGAAGCTCCTGTCAGGCATCATAGCAGCTAAGATGAACAGGCACATGGCTCAATACATGAGCAGCGCCCAGAAAGGAATTGGTAGCAACACCAGAGGAGCAAAGCACCAGCTACTGGTTGACAAAGTAGTCACTCGAGACTGCAAGACTAGGCACACCAACCTGTGCACTGCCTGGATCGACTACAAAAAAGCCTACAACTCAATGCCTCACACATGGATCCTGGAATGCTTGGAACTGTACAACATCGACAGGACTCTAAGAGCCTTCATCAAGAGCTCAATGGGAATGTGGAAAACAACCCTAGAGGCCAACTTCAAGCCAATTGCACAAGTCAACATCAAGTGCGGTGTCTACCAAGGAGATGCTCTGTCCCCACTGCTGTTCTGCACAGGGCTGAACCCCCTCAGCCAGATCATAACCAAGAGTGGCTATGGATACCAACTACAGAATGAAGCAACCATCAGCCACCTCCTCTACATGGATGACATCAAGCTGTATGCCAGGAGTGAACGAGACATCGACTCACTGATCCACACCACTAGGATCTACAGCCAGGACATCGGAATGTCATTCGGACTGGATAAGTGTGGCCGAATGGTAATGAGGAGAGGGAAGGTAGTCAGAAGTGAGGGGATTGTACTACCAGAAGGCAACATAGCAGATGTTGAGGACAGCTACAAGTACCTAGGGATCCCACAGGCAAATGGGAACCATGAAGAGGCCGCAAGGAAAGCAGCAACCACCAAGTACCTGCAGAGGGTAAGGCAAGTCCTGAGAAGCCAGCTGAATGGGAAGAACAAAGTCCGGGCGATCAACACCTATGCCTTGCTGGTCATCAGGTACCCCGCTGGCATAATAAGCTGACCAAAGGAGGAGATAGAGGCCACTGACAGCAAGACAAGGAAGCTCCTTACAATGCACGATGGGTTTCACCCCAAGTCCAGCATCCTGAGACTGTACACTAAGCGGAAGGAAGGAGGCCGAGGATTAGTGAGCGTCAGAGCCACTATCCAGGATGAAACAATGGCACGGCGGGTTTCACCCCAATTCCAGCATCCTGAGACTGTACACTAAGCGGAAGGAAGGAGGCCGAGGATTAGTGATCATCAGAGCCACTATCCAGGATGAAACAACAAAGTTCCATGAATACATCAGGAAGATGGCCCCGAGTGATGACATGCTTAGTGAATACCTCAGAGATCAGAAACCGGAGGAACTAGGGAAGGAAGAGCAGGAACCCTCATGGAAGGACAAACATCATCTGTACGGTATGTACCACCGTCAAATAGTAGAGGTGGCTGATATCGAAAAATCCTACCAGTGGCTGGACAAAGCTGGACTGAAAGACAGCATAGAGGCACTAATCCTGGCTGCACAAGAAACA
>NW_018128061.1:585405-596745 GCF_001952655.1 Monopterus albus | reverse complement strand
ACATCTGTGCTGAGTACAGGCTGGAAGTCCCAAAGTCAAAATGGGATACACCTCCAAAGGTGGTTGAGAATGACCAAGCTAAGATCCTGTGGGAATTCAGCTAGGAACAGCTAAGGTACTGCGCAGGACCCTCAAGCCCCCAGACCTCTGGTAGAGGACCCGAGCTGGAAGGAAGGAATACAAGACCGCCACAAAGTGGGGGCGAGTGGGGAATTTATATATATATGCACAGTATATATAGTGCAATTTACAATTGAAATCCTGTGCAACATCATATAGCCTACTGAGGTCAGATATGAGTCTTTTTGTCAAGTAAAGTCCAAACATTTGCAAATCTTTTAAAGCTTCAGAGTTATAGACTCTTGTCATAGCCAAGGAAATAGTAGCAGCCAAATAATTTTAAAGCTGCTCTTAATATTTCTATATGGAAATTAACCCACAGATAAGGAGCATAGGACCAGTGGCCCTCATCTCAGGAGAGTGTTTTAGTATTTTCCAGTTCATTTCATTTGTTTTTATGCAGCGCAGATGTCGCAGTTTTGGTTCCCTCTCACTGTTCTCAATCAGCTCATTTCCAGAAGCAGCAGGCAGCTGATGAACACATTGTACTCTTCCTGCCTAGCACGCAACGGTAGACAGACAGAGTTAGAGGCACATGCTGAGTAGGACATTTAACAGCTACGGCGCCAGAGATCTCCCTCAGGAGTTGGTGAGCTAAAATGAGATTGAATATTCATCTTACACTCATCAGTTGAATACAAGCACAACTCTAAATGAACACAAATGTTACCTCATCTCTGTAAACAGGCAACGTTTGGGAATAAGTGTTTACGGTACAGTGCATTAAGGGTTATTCACCAAATATATTGTGTCTACAAAACCTGACAAACCTGATGAATGCATTTTCTCACAAAACATTTACAAAGCACATTTTTGGATATTTTAAGTTTATATCAAAGGGTAAATCCCAATTCCCTTATCTGATCAGTCCTCACTTGACCTGGAAGTCCTTTGCCATTTTGAAGGATTAATATTGAGGAGTGAGGAGGCTGCCTGGAGAAATCCATGAGCAAAAAAACACAAGACCACCTTCACAAAAGTCTTTTATGGATCAGCCTTCAATGGAAATCAGTTGGTGACCAGATGCTTCCAGTGAAGGATTGGAGGAAAGAATATCACGTCTGTATAAACGTCTGGATTCCTTTCTCCTTGCATTTTTTCTTTGCATCTTTTCCTTGCACCTTACGTGGGTGGGACTAAAACACAAGGAAAAGATGCTAGTGAGGGGAAAAATGGGATTCACCCCATGTTTGTCGGTCAGCAGTCTTCTTCCTTGTCCTAGCTGGCACAGCCCTATAATATGTCTGTGCACACTGGCGCCACCATTCAATGGATACCAGCAAACCTTGTGTGAAATCCCCGTGCTCCTGAAAAACAGTATTACTCTGGGTCAAACTCCATAGGGTTCCTTTAACACCAGTTTAACTTTGACTTAAAGTTGACAGGTGAGCCAACTTCAATTTACTTATGAAAACTGTAAGATGTTGTTGAAAGTGAGTAGGACAGTAAAACTAAAACTGGTTAAAACTGGTTTTGCCAGACCTCTGTAACCTACTCCCATCTCTGTTTGAGCTTTGCACTGTGCTATATTAGCTGCTAGTAGCATAACACACCTGAATTTCCAGCTGAACAGCTGGTAGTTGGATTGCA
Organism: Monopterus albus; assembly: GCF_001952655.1. Classification (NCBI taxonomy): domain Eukaryota; kingdom Metazoa; phylum Chordata; class Actinopteri; order Synbranchiformes; family Synbranchidae; genus Monopterus; species Monopterus albus. Next base: position 595,035 of record NW_018128061.1, on the reverse strand, counting down.
TTGAGGGTAATGGAGATATCAGACTTTGACAAGGAAGAACAACAACAAAAAAAGTCTGGTTTTTGATATATTTTTTAAGACTGCCCATCATGACTGACACTACTTTAAGACTTAAAAAAACTAAAAAAAACAAACAGACACACACAAAAAACTTTGGAAACGCCTTAATTAGCAATGCAAAGTAGAATCAAGTTATCTTAAAGAATCTGTTTTGCAAAGCGACTGGGGATATTTACCCTTCATTCAAACCACAATTATGAAGGTAATTTAGATGAATGAGTTTCTCATTTCCTGCAGCAGATTGAGTCCACACCAAAAAGCAAAGGCATCTATTTATAGACTAAACTGAAATCATGGTGGTTAAAGCATATCAAACAGTACAAGCTGACAAACATTATACAACTCTTAAGTTTCATGAGCAGCATTTGATGACCCAGCACTATTCTGTATATGAGCTCATAGTGTACATAGCTTGTTGGCACACCTAACATTTAGCAGCTTTACACAGAAACCACAAAATCATGCACCATCCTCTCATTTCACTCTAAATATACAGACCGTGAAGAAGGTTTTAATCAACATGCTCTTTGTATTTTGCCACACATGTTGTGTGCTCATTTGTGCTTTTCAATCTCAGTTTCATACTAAGGATTTCATCATAACCACATGGGATTCAATTCTAAATAACTTTATTTATTATTGCAACAAGAGCATTAAAGTGAACTGTGAGATATGGTTATTTTAATGGTCCTGCAGCCTGTTTACAACCTGTATGTTGTGTACTTTAGCATTCACCGAGGCGCACAGCTTTCCTTGTGTCCACATTGCATCATCTGCAAGAGAAGACTTCAACACAGTGAAGTAACATGATTCATTGCTTGGCCACAGGAGAAATGTGACAGTTTGAACTCGTGCATAACCAACAAGGATGTTTACACTGCTACTCCACTTTAACGTTCATCTTATATCTACATTACATTTTACAGCAGCTTTATGTCAGAATATAATGAGCACATTTTAAATGTCAAGAAAAGTAACAACTGAAAAAAGTGGTGTTTTTAGTCTTCTTAACATGAGAGTGAACTCTCCTGCACAAAAACCCCACTCCACCCTATGTGATGGACCAGTGGCTGAGGACTAAAGCTCAGCCAGATGCCATTAGTTGCAACATGAGATATGAGAGTTGGACTGGAGGTTTTGGCTTTCCACCAAGTCACAGAATGTACTTGAACAAATTCCAGCAGCAAAAGCTAACACAGGCCAGAGTGGCTTTATCTATCTGTCTCGGATTACTTGTGACTACAGGAACAAGTAATCTCCCCACCACAGTTTTCAACATGTCTCCACTTTATTTATTGACAAGCTCTTTAAGAGCACATCCAAGTGGAACGCCTTTGTGATTGTAGCACAGGTGCAGAACACACTGTCTACATATTTGTGTTTGCCTGAGAAAGTTTAAGGTATTCTTATTTTTTGCCACACTAGAGGTATGGCTGCTGGGGTTAGGGTTAGTGCACCACTTTAGTTCAGACTGAAATGGCTCAGCAATTTTTCAGTGGATTGTGGAAGTTGGTACAAACATTCACAGAGGATAAACCTTAGTGACTTCGGTGGAGTAACTTAAGGTTAGCATATTTGTTTGGTATGAAACACCTTGACAACAGTTAAAAGGGTTGCCATGAAATCTGGTACAAACATTGCTGGTACCTATAGGATAGATCTCAAATGATGTTGGTGATCACCTGAGGATTCATTTGGTGCCACCTGCAACATGGTCTCCAGAAGATGATGCTTAGACCATGTCCACACGGACACATCACAGCGTGAGCAGCACATTTCCAAGGCAGCAGTAGAATCAGCGCTCGGTGTGCGTACCCAGGATGCATTCAGGTACAGCACTGAGTTGCAGGTCACCCACATTTTGGAAATCGCTCAGACCCTATTATACAGTTACAGTAATTATTGTAATCACACAAACGTGGCTGAAATGCTTACTGTGTGGCCACACCATTAGTAACTTTCCTGGATTGTTGTAAAGTTTGGTACAGACATTCATGCTTCCCAGAGGGGGAACTGCACTCACTTACTGCTGTCAAGTCAAATTTTATTTATATAGCCCAGTATCACAAATTTGCCTCAAGGGGCTTTAAACTCTGTGCAGTACACAACACTCTCTGTCCATAAACCCTTAAATAAGACAAACACCCCCCCAAAACCTTTTAACAGTAAATGAAAGAAGCCTCCAGAAGAGCAACTGAGAAGGGATCCCTCTTCCAGGACAGCCAGATAGGAATTAGATACCGTGTGTACAAAATAACAACATAACACATTCACAGTATGGACAGTCAGAATGGCAAACTTGTATAGTGTAACATATATGAAGAGCACACTGTGTATGAAGGACATGACCCAAATACCATCAACAGACAAGAGTCACATGACCTCCCCTCCAGACAAAGACATGGTAGGTGGACAGAACCACAGTAGAGACAGAGTGAAAGGACAAAGGGAAAGTCTGACAACACGCTTGTGTTCTTGGTTCTCTCTACAACATCCACATCTGTCTAAGCCTCCCCCCTTTCAACTCGCACACCCCGTTGATAACAAAGTGCATGGTTGATCACATCATTAGTGCCGACCAGATTTTCTAAAATGGATTACAAATCAGCCAGTCTCCATCTCTGGAAGATGGACAACACAGTACATTTTATTATCCCAAGAAACTACTGAATAACACTGTTTTAGTGAAACTAAGGGAGCGGGGGGGTGCAGGGATAGTGATGGCCAAAAGCAGTGTTCGCAGACTCTCACTAATGAAAGGTGGGAGGTGGTTTGTACTGAGAGGACTGTTTTACTTCATTCTAACAAATACAGCAGCATTCATTAAAGACAGAGTGCAATTATAACAAGAACTGGTGCAAAATATGCATGTACACCCCTATGAAGTGAGATGCTATGAGTGGTGGGAAGTCAAGGCTATGAAGACGTAGCCCTACAGCTGCTATGAAACATGAGAAAGATTTTTTTGCAGGGAGGAAATTGCTCCCAGTTGGAAAACAACTTGAACTTGCAGCACAGTTAAGTGATGATAATACACTAGTTAGTAGTGTTCCTTATTTGCTGCAACACTCCCGCCTCCAACAGTCAAACCCTGTTCCCAAACACTAAGAGATTTTCTATTCATGTCTATTTTTGCTTAGTAATCAGACTGAGGAGAAACTGATGCATCTGTACCATTAACACTATGTCTAAAAAGGTAGATAGTGAAGATGAACTAGGATTTATTTTCTGTCAGGAAAAAGGGCCAATTCTGAGCTGCCATCATCTGCTCTCAGCTAAAATGCTGTGAAAGTGTATGTATCATCACATAAATACACATGGATATGATATCACAATGATTAGTAATCCACTTTGCACATGACAACTTTTTTCCTTTACGGTTTACTTTTGGACTGTTTGGAGACAGTTTCCAGTGTTCTACAGCGAAGACAGTTTAAATGTGGAGTTTTATCAGATTCATATCTGCTGATGAAATGTTGCATAATAGAGGATCTAGAGTGTTTGAGCTTATCCCACCCAGTGCAAAGATAGAAGGATCCTGCCCCCTGCTGGCACTACTCTGCATACCATGGTTTGATAAACTTCCAACTGTTGGTGCCTCGTTAAATACAGTGAACAATAAGAGGGCAGCTCTTTGGCAGTCCTGAACACATGAACATGTTTTACTGGGTGAACTGGCTCTGACTTCAATGAATAACATCAAACTCATTTTACATTTGTGGCTTGATGGGGACACTGAAGCTATTGGGGGCGGGAGCCAATCCCAGCTGACATTGGGTGAGAGATGGGGTCCACCCTGGACAGGTCACCAGTCTGTTACGGGGCTCATATGTAGACAAACCACCACACTCACTCCTAGTCACCAATTGACCCAAGCTGCATGCTTTTGGACTGTGGGAGGAAGCCGGAGCACCTGGAGAGAACCCACGCAGGCACAGGGAGAACATGCAGACTCCGCAGAGAAAGGCTCTGGGAATGGCCAGGGCTCAAACCTGGAACCTTATTGCTGTGATATGACAGCGCTAACCACCGCACCACGGTACCGGCTAAATGCTGAGTAATTTACAAAAAATGTTTTTGGAAAAAAAAACCCATTTGGTACTAAATGCAATTGAACCCCATGTAAATAGTCGATCCTTTTATGAATTCATAGACAGAAACATATCTAACTATATGCTGAATGATGTGCTTGTAGACATTTTCCATTTTTGCATGTTCAGGGTCTATAGATGACTAATAACCAGAAGTTGTTTTTGATATGCCAGGATAAAGGCGACAGTGGTGCAGTGGGTAGAGCAGTCGTCTCCCAACCAGAAGGTTGAAGGTTTGAATCTCGGTGCCTCCAGTCCACGTGTTGAAGTGTCCTTGGGCAAGACATTGAACCCCCCCAATTACCCTGATGGTTAGAGCCATCGGTTGAGTTGGCGCCACAGATGGCTGCCATCGGTTCTGTACCAGAAACAAATTCCTTGTAACATACCTGGCCAATAAAGGTGATTATCCTTATAAATAGATCAGGACTGAAGTGATTCATTTATAATTCCATTTTATTTTCAATCTTACACAACATTAGAAGTATAAATATGTTTTAATATACAACATCTATGACATCCATAGAGCTTTTCTGGGCAAAATACAAAACTCAAAATACTTTTATTGCACATATTCTAAAAGACAAACCATTGTAAGCAAGTTCATCTAATACTAGTTTTGCACAAAGGGGGAAAAGAGGAAACTGAAAAGACGAGCATACAAAAGAGGAACCTGACGTATGGAAAGACACTGATTACTGCACAAACAAATGTTCCTGGTGGCAAGGAGCAAGTCGCACACTACTACAAACATCATTATCTGTGACACGAACAGATTTGGCAAAGAAACGATATACAAATATACATCCATGATGCCTTGTAAACAAACACTGAATGTGCTTTAAGGATTTAAATGTCAGCCATCACAGAAAGAAATGTCTGTATGGGGGAAAACATCACTTTTAATTGTTTGAACAAAATTTGCTGACTAATTAAATCTGAAGTAAGGATAAGTGGGGAATTCATGAACCCATTTCAGTTCCAATTTTGCTTTTACTCGCCCTTTGAACTGAATATTGGTCGACATTAAGGTGCATTTGTTCTCTCATTAGCAATACATTTACATTATCAGATTAAAATCACTGCAGTGAATCTCATTTATCTGTCACTACTGAATACACTAACACTAGGTCATTTGGATCAACTATATTTCTCACGTTAGATTAAATATTTTGTTTGACTTGTCAACATGGAGTATATGTAGTAGACAAGATTACTGTTTTTATAGCCAGCACAACAGAGCAAATACTGCATTACATACTTAAGTGTCCTAGGCTACTGTCGGGTTGTCATTTAGGGTTTACAGTTTAAAGGCATCTACAGTGTGTGTGTGTGTGTGTGTGTGTGTGTGTGTGTGTGTGTGTGTGGAAATAGAGTGTGAATGCTGATGTATGACAGCCTCTATGATTAGTACCAAGTATTTGCACATTAACATCAAATGTATGATGTGAACATGAACTCCTGCTATAAAACCGCTCCCCAGCTGAAGCTTAAATCAAGCTGCTGCTCAGTAAGAGCCTGAAACACGACTTGAACAACACTGAAACCGAAGCATGACATCAAATCCTTTGAAACGCTGGCAGCAAAGTGGCGTGTGAACACAACTTATCGTGTATCAATATGTGGGGACAAAACTGGAAATGATGCCCAAAGCCTTTAAAAGTCTACTGACGTGATTATTAGCAAACGTGCACAACTGCTGGTTCATCTCATTAGTCACAGTGGTTCATATCTTACACACCATCCCTCTTCACACTGTAGCCAGCCAGCAAATACATCATCAACAATAAAGACGTTCCTGGGAAACGCCGACAGCCATCACAGTTTTGTTATATAATGCTACATCTGTAGAAACAGCCCACCGACCTCCTCAGGCCTTCTCCTCTGTCCAAGTTACTTTTGGAACACGTGAAAACGTTAAAAGTCACAAAGATGAGGATTACTTTTGATGATGCACCACGGTAGCTTACTTTAGACCACAGAGTTATCAAGCAGAACATGATACTCTAATATCGAGCATACAAACAAATGGCACTGCGAAATCTATACATATATTACAAATGACAATCGTGTAAGCCCATGTATCCCGGTTTTATGTGTCATCATATTTACACCATATTGCATAAAAATCAAAACTATGTACACACATCAGAGGAATGTGAATAAATGCCACATCTTGCAAAGAACAGCAAGTATTATTTCCCATAATTCTAAGGCCCCTTCACTAATTTATCACTTCTAGAACTAGAAGATGATCTGAACTTTATGATTTAGGTGAAAAGCACATGACGTAGTGTGTTCTCTGTGTGCCACTGCACAAACCCCATCATAAAAACAATCTGATTGCAACAAACTGAAACAATTTGCTGAGAAAAATTGTGTGGTCTACTGCATTAAACGACTTGGACATAACCTCCTCCGCGTCTAGAAGTAAGAGTGCAATTCAAAATCATTTATGGCACCAACTCTACAGTACATCACAACTCTTGTCAGCATCCTCCCTATTGCCCTTCACATACTGATTGCACAAAGCATTCTACAATAAACAGAAAAAAACACCACCAACTTCAGAAAATACCAGAAACTATGAGCAAACGATTGCCTACATTCAGACCTAGAACATTTATGTTTTGTCATATGTGGGCGTTTTAGTGTACACACATACACACGCCTACCTCTCTACCAGTATGTAACAGCTTGCCCGGTCCTTAAACAAAAAAATTAAAATAAAGGCATGATGATGTTTGCACAAGCAATCTTACATTTTATCTGGTTCCTCTGAAGCGATAATGTTTTCACTTCTTGTTAGCAGAGCTACGTGGCGACTCCTTCTGCTGCTTGCACCTGCCACTGTCTTTACCTGAACTGTCTTTCAGTGGTGAGAGTGCAGCTCTGGACGCGTCTTTCTTTGTGTTTTTCTGCGCAGACGCGACCTCTTGCACTGGCTCTTTTTTCTTCCTGTCAGGCGGGTCCTTGCGGCTGCAGGACACCTGTTTCTCAGGGCTGCTGATCCTACTATCGGGGCCCTTGTGACTGTCTGCTTTGAGCACTTCAGCCTTGGGGGCATCCTTGGATACCCTGACTACAGTCTCCTGGGGTGCACAGGTGGAGACCCTGACTGAAATGACCCCACTGCTCAGTGAAGGCGTCTCCTTTGTCATGGCAGGTTTGGGCAGCACTGGCGGCGGCTCAGGCTGAGGGGGGATGCGTGTCGGCTGCACAGGCTCCTTCCTGAGCTGCAGCAGCTGATGTTGAGTAGCAGGAGAAGCACAGTCCTTTGGTTTTGAATCATTATGGTCTCTAATGACTGGCACTTGATTTTTGGGTGATGTGTCTTTACGTTTGGCATCAAGACTTTGTTTAATAGCGGGTGTTGGAGCTACAGACGTCTTTGGAGCTGACACTGAGGGGACAGTCTTAGGAGAGAGGGAATTTGGCTTTGACTCAGCATTTTCTTTTACCGTAGGAGTTATGGTTGCTACAGAGCTTTTGGGCTGGGTTTCTCTTTGCTTCATGTTAGTGTGAGAGGGAAAACGTGTCTGCTGGATCGACTCCTCGAGCTTCATGGCAGCTCCAGCGGCATCTTTCTGTTTAGTGTCATGGGTTCCTTGATTGTTTGAGGTCGAGGATGAAGATTCTTTAGACAGATTTCTCTGGTGTGCAGTCACACTGCACCTGACTACTGGGACAGGAGGAGCTGCATTATGAGACTTTACCTCCAGTGTTTTTGCCTCCTCCTCTCCCCTCACAGTGTTGTGTGGCACAGGCTGTGCGTCAGGCCTCAGCTTACCTTTGGGACTCAAAACATTCTCATTTGCTGAACTCTTCTGTTTCAGTGAAGGGGCCACAGTGTTTTCAACCATAACAGTTTCTTCCTTTTTAGAAGCACAGTATTCTGCATCAGAACATTTGTGCTGTGCCTTTTCAGTGGTACTGATTTTTGATAGCTGCTCTGAACCTTTCAGATTGCTTTTATTCTTCATCTTTGGTGATACAGGAGCTTCCTTCTTCTGCACAGAAATGCTACTACTCTCTACTGCACCAACAGACACAGTGTTAGCTTGTTTGTTCAATGAGACTTCTGTAACAGTTTTTAATGATGCGGCCATCTTTAGTGTAGAAACTTCTAAGTCTGCCTCCGCTGTGGCACATGTACCGATTTCCTTCTCAGAGCCTAAGCTGCCTGTGCCGCCCGTCACTTTCACAGCGGTGTTAGATGGTACACCAACAGATTTTTCAGTGCAGTCCTGACTGCCTGATTTTGAAGTGCAGGATTTATTGTCATGCACAGCGCCAGATGCTGATGTTGTGGTAGAAATGTGTGGTTCCATGTCTGAAGAGCGTGTGTTTAACAGTTGCTGTTTTGAAAGTACATTCTGTGGAACGTGTACAGATGAAACATTCTCTACATTCACCTTGGAAACGGAGGTCATATTTGAGATCTGTGCAGTGGCTGGGTTTCTCTCACAGGTCTCATGTTGACCAGTGTCCACACCAGAGTTTGTAGTCTGCCTCAGCGACACAGGTGATGGTTCACTGGCAGCTGTAGCTGGAGCTGCTGCTTGTTTAGGAGCAGGGCAAGGTTTCTCTACCTCAGGCTTTGCTGAAGCCAAAGAAACCACTGTCCTGGAGCCATCAGTGTTTTGTGATTTAGTGCGCAGTGTGACTTCCTGCTGCTCCACTTCATCCTCCTGGTCTTCATTGCTGACTTCCCGTATGGAGGGTGTTTTTCCACAGGAGGAGAAGTGGGAGCTGTGTCGAGGGCCTCTATGTTCATGAGCCAGAGGAGAACTGGCCTTCATACCAGTCCTACTCTCTGGTTTACCAGTAAAGGTTGAGGCCTCCACTTTGCTGGTTGGGAGCTTTAATGATTCACTATGTCTACCCTGTGTTTTCTCACCACTTGTACTGACTTTCACCTCTGTCGTTCCATTGAATGGCTGATCTTTGGAGACAACTATGCTATTTAGAGCTTCAGAACATGGGGAACAAGCCAGGGGGCTCTTCGGTTTGTCTGCAGTTTTCAGTTGGGGGATGGTTATGTGTCTCTCTGTAGGGCTCTGGAGCCAAACTGGAGGACTCGCAGAAACAGTGTCGTTTGTGTTCTCCGCCATCTTGGACAAACAGGTTTCTGTTTTAGAGACTCTGGGCCCTGAGAGTAGGCCAATGTCCAGGGTGCCCTCTAGAGGTTTGAGGGAGGAGACATGGCGTCCTTCAAGTTTGTACTCGGATGACGCCTTTCGCAGCGGAGACTCTGCAGAGGAGATGAGCTGCAGTTTTTCCACAGCGCTCTCTCCTCTGCCAGAGAAAAGCTTAGGGGTCAGACCTTCAGGGCTGGAGTGAACACTTCCCAGTCCCACTTTAATGTGGTCATGAGACATGGCTGTGTCCAGCTGGAGGCTCTTAGACCTGGTGGAGCCAAAGTGGAGGTTCTCATGGATGCCAGAAGACAGCCGACACGCGCAGTCTTCTCGTTCTT
>NW_018128061.1:563691-585387 GCF_001952655.1 Monopterus albus | reverse complement strand
GTCCAATCTGTCTGGCTTCACATTGTCCTTGCCCTGTCTGGAGTGCTGCCACTCTGGGTGAACGGAGCAGAGAGTTGATCGAAGTCCTGCTTCACATTCACTGCTGGCACCAGATGGTTCACTGATGCCTTCAGACGCACGTGTGGTGAGCTTTTTATACAGCACATCTTTAAGGGTTGTAGTGGCGGCTTTTGCCTCTAGAGGGCCAGACTCTGGGCTGCTCTGGGTTTTGTTTTGGCCTCGGACCAGGAAACTTTCATCCCTATCATCACCACACAAGGGAGATGAGTCAGATTCCCACAGGGATTCTTGCTTCTGTAGAGACTCCTTCCTCTCTGACCAGTCCTGTCTCTTCACAACCATCTTCGACTTCAGCTTTTCTTTGTCGAGCTCTTCGACAGATTCTTGCCGGCCCATCTTGCGACTGATGGGCCTCTTTAAGCAGCCCTGCTCAACAGGTCGTACACGGGTGACTGCCAGCGCTTCACAGGCTGATTCTTCCACACTCTGCAGCACAGTGTGATCCTGCTCCCCAGTTCGCAGCTCCTCATCCTGCACTTCCTCTTGGGTCACTTCCAGGCTGTGTTTTCTGGGACACAGATGCTTCTTATCTCCTGTGTAAGAGGGAGACAGCTTCTCCTCAGACTGGACTCGTTTTAGGAGGGGTGAGCGAGGTGGCTCAGCACTTTTGGGGCGCACCATATGGCGTACAATTGTAGGTGGGGAATGTATTTTGGCTGGGAAGCCTTGGCTTGTCTTGGAAATGGCAACAGAATGCCCACTAAGAAGAGGAGAGGGTGAGCGCTGAGGAGATGTTGGCTGGGGAGTAGGTGAAGGTGTGCGAGCCAAAGGAGAGAGGGGAATGCTACCAGCAGACTTGCGGCGCCCCTGACGAAGCCTCTGACCAGGCAGTTTGGGGCCGAGCCCGTGGAGAGTGCTGGGACGAATGTGGCCGGAGCCTGCAGGGGAGTTTGGAGCACTGGAGCTGGGAGAGCTACTCTGGGACGAGTTACCCCCTGGAATTTGTAAGCACAAAAACCAGTGACTATCAGGAATTAAACATAATACAGTGGTGTGAAAAAGTGTTTGCCCCCTTACTGATTTATACAGTGGTGTGACAAAGTGTTTGCCCCCTTACTGATTTCTTATCTTTTTGCATGTTTGTCACACTGTAATGTTTCAGATCGTCAAACAAATTTATATATTAGTCAAAGATAACACAAGTAAACACATCATGCAGTTTTTAAATGAAGGTTTTTATTATTAAGGGAAAACAAAATCCAAAACTATATAGCCCTGTGTGAACAAGTGTTTGCCCCCCTGTCAAAACACTGGTTTATCGCACCTGAGTTCAATTTCTCTAGCCACACCCAGGCCTGATTACTGCCACACCTGTTCGCAATCAAGAAATCACTTAAATAGGACCTGCCTGACAAAGTGAAGTAGACCAAAAGATCCTCAAAAGCTAGACATCATGCCGAGATCCAAAGAAATTCAAAACCAAATGAGAAAGAGAATAATTGAGCTCTATCAGTTTGGAAAAGGTTATAAAGCCATTTCTAAAGCTTTGGGACTGCAGCGAACCACAGTGAGAGCCATTATCCACAAATGGCGAAAACATGGAACAGTGGAGAACCTTCCCAGGAGTGGCCGGCCGACCAAAATTACCCCAAGAGCGCAGCGACAACTCATCCAAGAGGTCACAAAAGACCCCACAACAACATCCAAAGAACTGCAGGCCTCACTTGCCTCAGTTAAGGTGAGTGTTCATGACTCCACCATAAGAAAGAGACTGGGCAAAAATGGTTTGCATGGCAGAGTTCCAAGACGAAAACCACTGCTGAGCAAAAAGAACATAAAGGCTCGTCTCAGTTTTGCCAGAAAACATCTTGATGATCCCCAAGACTTTTGGGATAATACTCTGTGGACAGACGAGACAAAAGTTGAACTTTTTGGAAGGTGTGTGTCCCATTATGTGTGGCGTAAAAGTAACACCGCATTTCAGAAAAAGAACATCATACCAACAGTAAAATATGGTGGTGGTAGTGTGATGGTCTGGGGCTGTTTTGCTGCTTCAGGCCCTGGAAGACATGCTGTGATAAGTGGAACCATGAATTCTGCTGTGTACCAAAATATCCTGAAGGAGAATGTCCGGCCATCCGTTTGTGACCTCAAGCTGAAGCGAACTTGGGTTCTGCAGCAGGACAATGATCCAAAGCACATCAGCAAGTCCACTTCTGAATGGCTGAAGAAAAACAAAATGAAGACTTTGGAGTGGCCTAGTCAAAGTCCTGACCTGAATCCAATTGAGATGCTGTGGCATGACCTTAAAAAGGCAGTTCATGCCCGAAAACCTTCCAATGTGGCTGACTTACAACAATTCTGCCAAGATGAGTGGGCCAAAATTCCTCCACAGCGCTGTGGCAGACTCATGGCAAGTTATCGAAAACGCTTGATTGCAGTTGTTGCTGCTAAGGGTGGCCCAACCAGTTATTAGGTTTAGGGGGCAAACACTTATTCACACAGGGCTATATAGTTTTGGATTTTGTTTTCCCTTAATAATAAAAACCTTCATTTAAAAACTGCATGATGTGTTTACTTGTGTTATCTTTGACTAATATATAAATTTGTTTGACGATCTGAAACATTACAGTGTGACAAACATGCAAAAAGATAAGAAATCAGTAAGGGGGCAAACACTTTTTCACACCACTGTATATGAAACAAGAATAATCAACAAAACGTCTGAACATTCAAGCTCATTAAGATCAGGTTAAAATCTCCACCTGACTGTGTGAAATCTGGTGCGGGGCGGAAGGCGGCAGTAGGGGAACGAGGGGAGACACTGTGAGTAGGGGAGCCAGGGAGACTCTCACCAGACGACAGAGAGTGGTTGAGAGAGCTGAAACTGCGGCTCGTATGCAGGAGAGGAGACGGCTGCATGGCGAACCGCCTGAAAAGGGAGCGCCGCCTGGAAAAAAGGGAGACAATAATAAAGACATCAGTCAACTGTGGATAGTTTGAAACTGCCTTTTATAACGAATGCCATTATTAAAATATATGGCTACAAACAAACTATTATGTTATTAATTCTCTAATCAAAAATGTTTTTTTATTACTCTAAACTGGAAAATCTAAAACAACTTCTTTCGGCTGCTCCACTTTCTGGGGGTGTCATCACAGCAGATCACTTTGACCGATGTAGCACAGGTTTTACGCTGGATAGCCTTCTTGATGCAACTCATTTAATATGATATCAAAAGCTTAGGTTCACATTTTGAAAAAACATGTTGTGGAAAACCTTTTAAATCTACACAGAACTGACCTCTCTGGAGTCTTCTCCTTCTTGGGCCTTCTGGCACATTTGACCATCTTGCTCCTGTAGCTATTCCTCCTTGCTGGACCAGTTTTTATTGAAGTATTTTCAAATGGGGTTGTGGAGATGGCTACTTTGCTACCACTCTGAAACAGAGGGACAAAACTCTGGAGTTGGCCCGGGTCAGACTACACGACAGCTCTTAGAAATAGAATTTACTTCACTGCAGTCAGGATTAGCTCAGTCTCAATACTGTGTGTGGCTGCTGATCATTAGTAAAGAGGTTAATTTATTTTGATTGACACAAACTGCTTCAGTCCAGTAAATACAACACAGCTGGACTTTTGCTTTATCTCTCTTCTAAAGAGCCACTGAGGTTTGTAAAGGAAACATCCACTCAGCAGGTTCAGCACACATCCAGTTGATTAGCTGATATATTCTTTAGCCTGGTCAGTATTGGTATTTAGCCCTTAAATTAATTTAACCTGGACAATTTGGTTAATCTGTACTATGTCATTAAAAATATACATTTTGAAAACACCATAAAACATCTAATTATGAGGCTGAGGTGTAGTATATGTGAAAACAAAACTGTTAAACTTTGAATAGTTGCAGTTTAAAAATATTCACACATTCTCATTTACCTTGAGCAGGAGCTCCACCACTTCAGTGTGGACAAGACCGTGAACTGGTTCTCCGTTGACATGAGTAATTAGGTCTCCAGCTTTCAATCCTGCTTTATGTGCAGGCCCTCCATCTTCTACATTCTGATTGGAGACAAAGAGATATTTATTGTTATTACAAGTATGTAGGTTGAGTCATGGCTGACAGCTTTCTCATCTGCTGTCCATTTGGCTCTGACCAATGAAGGAGATTTTAAGCTTTGGTCCAGTTTGTGTTCACACGTGGTTTTTACAGACAAATGAAGAGCTGTAGACATGTAGTCAATGACTGGGCAGATAGAAACCTCTCATTTCAATAAGCTCAGGTTTGATTCTGCAGCAGATTTGACTGAATGCTTTCACACCACTAAAAACACCAGACCTGCCCCCAACAGGTTTGGGGTGAATGCATCCTAGTTATATCTGATAGGTTTGTCTGGTCCTTACCCAGACCATGTGATAGACTGTATAGGTGTCACCGTCGCATGCATACACCCGGATAGCCCTCAGCGTGAAGCCAAACTTCTTTCCAGAGCTGTGGATCACCACAGGCTGCTGTGGGTTGGTGGAACAGAGGGAGGAGTCTCGGCTTGGAGAGGAGTCTCTTGAGGATGGGTCTGAGGAGAGGGAGTAAGGAGACAGGGGACTGGCCAGCGGTGACACCCCGACGACATCTGGGAAAACAAGAGATGATCACTAACTGGGCACATTCTTTTATTTAATCAATCAGACTCTGAATGGCTCGAGTCAGCAGCGAGGTGCTGTGATAAAGCTCATGAGCTGGGTTCACTCTGCTCCTGCTGGGGGGGAAACTAATGGCACTGTCTCTCTCACAGTAGTCAAAACCTCTTGCTCCTGCCTCCCCTACTTATGCTCCATGTTAGCGGCTACTTGCTCGCAGCCACTCTGTAAAATGGAAGTCGCAGCAGATGTCATGCTGGGCCATTTTCGCACACATCTACAGTGCGCTCTCATCACTTTTACTTTATTTGTTTCAGAGTCTATTGCTCTTATTGTAATTCTTGACATGTTTCTGCTCTGACAACCTTCAGTGAAGAGGCTGAGAACATGTTTTTAGTCAATACATGCACATCTCTGCATTCCCGTGGGTGTTCTTCCACTTACCCCCAGGGATCATTAGCGAAAGGGCACTAGCTGACACAGACTTCGGGACTTTTGCCGCAGCTCTGGTCTTCTCTGCAGCAGTCTCGGGTTGTGGAGAGGCGGTCTGAGCCCCCTGGTCTGAAGAAGTATGACTGGTACTGTCGGGGCTCTCCACTCCCTCACCTCTGGGTGTCAGCTGGTCCAGATGTTCTGAGAAACTTCCTAATTATTACCAAAGAGGTTCACAAGGTGAGGCACACAACTATAATGAACAAATGAGAATTTTCTCTGTCATTATCATTATGATTGTTCCCTTCGAGCTGTTAACCGTTCATGTTATACTAAGCTAATCGAGCAACCGAGTGGCATGTCATCTTAATTCTTGGCAGGAAAGCACATCAGCATACTTCTCAGTTTCTTTAAAAGCTGGTAAACCGGCCAAGCAAGTAGCCTGACGTAAAAGCAGCCGAAATACAACAATGAAAATCTGAAGGTTTTTAATATAAACATCATCTCTACTAGTCCTCAGTGTGGAGCCTTTTGTTTGGATACTACTGTTTGATTGTCCTGAAGGCAACTTACTGTACAACTTATTGATCATTGATTTGTCATTTCATACCTGAGAGCGTGGCTCCGCTGTGGGTGCTGCCTGGAGTGGTAGCGTCAGGCTCGTTCTGCGGGGGCTCCCCAACGGAGGCGACGGCCTTGCTGGGGTCACCGAGGCCCGACGGCTCATCTCCTTCACTCTCCATTGAGATGGCAAACTTTGGTAGCAGGCTCAGGTGAGGCCCCTGATTCAAACTGTCCGTGTCCGTCGAGTGGGACAGCGAGGGCCTGGACGAGGGACAGAACAGATCCTCATGAGATGAGCAGAATCTCACACTCTGGAGGAGCCAAGTGTTGTCTGAATATACTATACAGTACATATTAGTGTTATAGTTTTATGTGAGAATAACTGGAATGATTGTGAACAATTTCTGCTCAGTGAGAGATGGTATAAGGAGTGTTATCGCTGCCGTTAACTTAGAAGGTCAACATTCAAAGTGCACCTCTGAGTTAGATGTAAAAAGTTAAACAGCATTATCGCTGAAGGAGGGAGGTTTCCTCATTGTTAGTTTGTTGTTAGTTTGCCTCAGTCAACTCTTTTTGACCATTTGCATGAAACTAATTTGATTTTTGACGAGTGACAGCAATAAGTAAAGCTCCAAATTTCTCATCGGCCCATTAAGTGGAAATGTAAAAAATACAGATGTGACCAAGTTACAAACTAAAGTAGCAGCCAAATGTCTTTAAATTTAGTGACTGCGCTATTGAGTTAATGTAGCATTTCTTAAATAAAATTTAATATACAGTACATTTATCTGATAACTAGTCACTTTGCAGATTCACATTTTACATTAAAAATATTATACGAGCTCATAATATACAGTGACTTATAGATTTATCCAGTGGTTCCTTACTCTTCCCCAATTAGCACTGGGTGGGCCAGACATGAAAAAGTTTTACTATTTTTGTCTGTACGTAGAAAGGCTCATCTCAGGCATGAACTGCATTTTTGATTTCTGTTAACTGCTATTTATGTTTATGTGTGGTTTAGTGAGCTAATACTGGAGTTACAGGCTTGATTCAAAGAAGGACACAAGCGCACATTTCAGCAAACTCTGGCGTCCAGCTGAGAGAGTCCACAGTCAGTGGGCTCTCGCTCTTCTTCTCCTCGCTCTCGCCCTTCTCCTCCAGGTGACCACGGGACAAATCCAGGCTGCTGTAAACCTGACACCCACACAGAAACAATGTTGTTTCTCATTGTAGTACAGGAAGGCAAACATGTTCATGCATCGCCAGGTTCAGAATAAACTACAAAGTTGAGTTATTCTAGACAGATTCATTGTGACCCTATATTTACACACCAAGACTTTTAAAATCGACAGTTAAGAGAAGCCCAGAAACACTTTGCTGTCTGTTTTAATACAGACTTCATCGTTGCCTTACAAGCATGGGGTTTAGGTGCAGCAGAGGAACTTAAGACTTCCTCTGAGACACCCCGCTGCTTCTTGAGACATGTGTTAATGCTTCGTTTAGATATATGGGGGGGGTTATACTGCAATGCAGCACAACAATGACTCCCACCTTGTATGACTGTATTGTGTTTCATGTTACTGAAAAAAGAAATCTGATTTGCAAGCAGAAAATATATGCAAAGCCGAAATCTGTAGAGAGAGGGGGGTGGGGGTGGGGGATGGGGGGTGCAAAGTGTTTTCTATGCACACATTTCCATATGAAATACCAATTGCTTATACGTTCTTTCCCATGAGGAAGGGATCAGGACAGATGAGGGCATGAACTCATTTACATCACCAACATCTCTGCCGGTAATGATGATGCATGCGTGACGCTCTGAGACCAGAGATTACGGACACACCTTAGAGAATCTGTGAGAACAAGAGGAGAACTGCCGCAGGTCTACATTGAAGTCTTCATCGTTGGTATCCTCTTCCTCTGTCTCCAGGTGATGGTATCTCTCAGAGCGAGCTGAGGACAACAGGAGGTTTATTTTTCAGATGTTTTTATTCATGAGTGCCATGGGCTGATTTGAGTACATATTATATCTAACCTTTAATTAGAATTTCTATTTGGTTATAACAACATAACAGCAAGTCACTAGATGTATTAGCTAGTTATTTCAAAATAACTTGAATGCCAATGTCAGTTTACATGTGGGTTTTTATGTGGTTTCAAATTGTTTGTGTTTTATCTGTGTCCACAGTGTTTCAACACAAATCTTTACGGACAAAGGAAAGTGCCAGTGTAGGAACTTTAAGCACTAATAGTGTCAAGAAAATGTACTGATTGTGCAAAATGTCCATAGAAGACTCCCACTCATGGCTCCTCCAGGCAGCCCCCTCACTCCTCAGAGCAGGAATAGGAGCTGTGGTACGTGTCCTTCAAGATGGCGGACTGGAACGACTTCTGAGTGACGAGCAAGGAGCGGTCAAATAAGGTAACTGGGATTTACCCTGTGAGTTAGCTGTGAGCTACAACTTGTTTTAGCCTATATTTGTTGACATGTTGGCAAATTAGCACCATTAAAAATACACTGGATTAGCTATTAGCAGTTCCTGTTTTACTTGTACTGACAGTTGCCACTGGATTACTTTGATACTAAAGGAAACCTAATGTGGTGATTATTCAAGTTATAAGAAGCACCTTTAGGGTGCAAATGTGAAAAACATACAGCCAAAAGCTTTTTGGTGAAATTTTTGTCCTTCTGGTTTTCTGTTTGACCGTGTTAGCTAACTCACTGTCAAAGTAGCTGGTGTCGTCTTCAGACTCCAGCTGTGGAATGAACTCGGCCTTCTGCCTCAGCAGGCCATTCCAGTCCAGGTTGTGGAAAAACGGATGCTGCTTCACTTCAGCAGCTCCACCTGCAGATGGCATAAATACAGATGAATAACAAGAATATCGCTTTTTTGGACAAATGTGAAAACAGCTTCTAAAATAAACACAGAAAACATGAGACAGTGACACTGAATAGCTCAGTTAGGCACACAATGTTTGCTTGTGCAATGTTTTTCTTGGCCCTAGTGGCTGATGAAGTTGATATCGTGACCATAAATTATGCAGCACAATTTCCTGCCTATGACTTCTGGTGGAATAAATGGAGCCCGGGGAGGGGAGACAACGGACAGAACAGATCTCAATGACCACAAAGGTCCGACTGTCCCTGAAATGAACTGGCTACATGCATCCTCCTGATCAAAAGCCTTTGCCCCACATCAGGGACTTTTACAGTACACACATTTACACATACAAGGAACTAGATTCTGGCAAGGAAATAATCAACTGATCAAAGAGGAGAGGAGAGTGGGTCTGAGGATAAACTGCTCTGCTGCTTGCTGACCTCAATTCCTTCCCTGGTGACATAGAATAATGAGCAGTGCTGAGGTGGCACTAACGATCACATGAGAATTTATGGTGGCCTGCTGTCTCGTGCTAACCGAGTTACTGCTCTGTGCGTTAGTACCTGTGCCCATTCTTTCCAGAGGATTCTGTCTGAGCAGCAGGGTGATGAGCTCCTGAGCATCAGGAGGTGGCGCCTCCTCTCCCTCAGGCCAGTTGATCTCATCTGGAAACACAAATCATACAACCACCTTGAATTAAAAATACCCCAGATATAAACAGCCCAGTTCAGTTGATTTTACTGTAGATTATCATGTGTAACATGGTTTTGAAGCTGAAAAACTCCTGTTTACAGGTAAGACATCTCATACTGTTACTGCACGTGTGGCTCTTCAGTGAATTTTGCAAACATTTGTCAAGAAGTCTGATCTGATGCGAGCTCAGAGTTTCAGCGTGCTGGATGGAAAATGCATCACATCGCGCTGTGTGGCTGCTAAGTAACTATTAAATCCTTATGAGTGAAGCTTTGCCTTATAACCAGGCATCTAACTTGGAGTTCTGAACTTGCAAAACACTTTTGGCATGTATCTGATGTATTTTGACAGTAAAGAGGATCATTTTCAAACGGCCTGATGTTACAGATACAATATTCTATGAATAATATGTCCTTCGGGAAACATGCAGGAATTTCATAAAACTAACATAACTTTTAAAAAAATTCCCAACAGCGTCTGTGCTTCACAGTTAAACCTGTAGGGCTAACGTCCTATGGTCTGCGTTGGCTGCCGTTTTGCTACACTACTGTAAATACTTTTCTATACATTGAAGTGCACAAACACTCACACACCAGTGACATTACAACTAGGTTCAGCGTCTTTCTCAAGGACACTTCGACATGTGGACTGGAGAAGCCGGGGATCGAACCGCTGACCCTACAGACCCCACAGTAAAATCCATTTGAAAATACAAGGATGGATGCCACATAAACATTTGACCTTTAAATAATAATTGTACTGCTGAACAGGAAGTGGTTTAAATGCTAAAACGCTTGTTTGCTGATGAGAAACCTAACCACAAAACAATCAGATTATCACTACAAGAACAAGTCTATGCATGAAACGGTTTTATTCTGCCACAGAATTTTAATAATAATAATAATAATAATCTTTATTTGTACCGTGCTTTCCAGCTCAAGAGCACAAAGTTAAGAACACTCATAAACAGACAGAAGCCAAATAGATATCCAGAAGTGACGAAAATCAGTGAACACGCTAAACATTAAAAGCTTGTTTGAAAAGATGCGTTTTTAACGCTGCCGGCTCAGTTATCGAGCGTATATCTAAAGGCAGGGAATTCCACAGCCTAGTTTTACACTGTGGCCTTAGACCCCTTCATCCAACTGTGCCCCCCCGAGGCTGCCATTTGTGACACTTCACTCTAAAATGTTCCTTTTAAAAAAGCTGCACCAGATGAATCAGAATCAGTTTGTAGGTGTAAGAATGAGACAATCTCACATCAGCTTTCAGTGAAAAACTTCCTCCATCAGAAATGTAAAGGGGAGCAGAGCCTGTCTGTACCATGATCTCTGCACAGCTTGTCCCCCATTTTAATCAAATTTGGGAGGAGCGCTATGAATATGTATGTGCGGCCTGAGGCCACAGTGGCATGCGTTCACCGTGTTCAGGCCCCTTTAATTAACAGTTATTCTCAGAGGCTTGGTACAGTTTGATTGAGAGCAAACCAAATCAGACATGGCGTGCCATTCATTTCCATGGCACAGACTGAGGCTGTTATCCACACAACCATTCATCTGAGCCACAACACTGATAAGATAAAAGCTCTTATTTTCAGGATGAAGATTTTCTGCTGTCGCCAAAATATTAAAACATCACTTGTGGTCTGAAGTCAAACTAAATCCACTTACTGCCATCTGTTTTGCTACCGACCCTTAGGGAAATCTCAGTCTTCAATAAATTGACAAATACGTGAGGTAACTAATTCCTTGTCATCACTATGCAAATGTTTAATTCCTATCTAAATGAGGTTTGGAAATTTCTCCTGATGTGCTCAACAGAATCTACACGGCAGGTGCTGGGACACTTCGCCTGTATCACCTCTAGCAGCAGGAAACGCCATCTAGTAAATGTCTGTACTAGATAAACTGACATAAGTAAGAAAATAACTTTTCATCTTTTAATTACAAACATAAATAAGGCAGTTGATGGGTTTCGCATATGATATAGTTGCAAAAAGCAATCAACTGATCAGTGCGATGTAATGCTATAGAGCCAGTCCCAGCTGACATTGGGCGAGAAGCAGGGTCCACCCTGGACAGGTCTCCAGTCTGTCACAGGGCTGACATGTAGTCCGACAACCACATTCACTCCTACGACCAATTTAGAGTCGCCAGTCAACCTAAGCTGCATGTCTTTGGACTGTGGGAGGAAGCCGGAGCACCCAGAGAGAACCCACGCAGACACAGGGAGAACATGCAGACTCTACACAAAAAGGCATTGGGTCGGCCTGGGATCAAACCTGGAAACTTCGTTCCACTGTGCTGCCTGTAATTAAAATAAAAAGCTTAATTTACTGGCTTTAACCAGCAAGTTAACCCGTTTGTACCCAAACGAGATGACAGCACTCGACTGAGGATCAACATCTATCGGTGCGGTCTGAGCCGCAGGTCACTGTGAGGCAAAACTGTCACAGACATGATGCCACAGAAGGCAGGCAGCACTGACCGCTGATGACCTGTCCAAACAGCTCCTCTGGTGTGTCTCCAAAAAAGGGCACGCAGCCCACAAGGAATTCATAGAGGATGATGCCCATAGCCCACCAGTCCACTGGCTTTCCGTAGCCTTGTCTCAGGATCACCTCTGGAGCAATATACTCAGGGGTCCCACACACCTGTACAGAACGAAAACACGACAGGTGTTGTAAACATGAGTCAACACGTGTGTGGAAGTCGTCACACCTGTCCATCAGGTTAAAAAACATTCACCAT
The DNA here is from genome assembly GCF_001952655.1 of Monopterus albus. Lineage (NCBI taxonomy): Eukaryota > Metazoa > Chordata > Actinopteri > Synbranchiformes > Synbranchidae > Monopterus > Monopterus albus. Next base: position 573,404 of record NW_018128061.1, on the reverse strand, counting down.
ACCTGCTTATCAGAGAACTCCCTGGCATCTTTCTCTATATGCCCCTCATACAGGTTAGTGGTCATGTTCATCAGCCCAACCTTGGAGAGCCCAAAATCTGTCAGTTTAATGTGCCCCATTGATGTAACCAGCAGACTGTGAAGAGGAGGGACAAGGGGAAGAGAGTGAGACAGACATATATTGAATTGTGATAATAAAATGACTGGTATAGACTGTATAACTGCAGGTAAGCTGTAGAGCAGTTTAGCTTCCAGACACGGATCACTAATAAAACCTGTGCAGATTATTTGTATTCGTTTGGCTTTTTGAAATAATGAAAGATTTGAGGAAGTAGCCAAGTTCTTTACACAAATAAAAGTAGTAATACCACAATGTAGAAGCACTACATTATAAGTAAAACCCATATAAAGTATTACAAGCTACGTGTACTTAAAGTATCAAAAGTAAAAACACTCATTAAATGTTCTACTTTGTGTTATTGGACTATTATCATTAAAATAATTTATGCATTAACATGTAAACAACATTTCAATGGAATGTTCCTTTTAGTTTGTTTGTTGTTCTCCACCAATTCCTGAGGGAAATAGTTGGCTCTTTATCTGCTCACCACTTCACCATGTTCCCTAGCTGGTCTCTAACATCATGTGTCTGCTAAGCAGGAAGCCTACAGCTGTTACTGAAAACAGCTGCCTGCTAACCCAAAAATAATACTGCCAGTGAGGGGGAACCAAAACAGTAATTTTACAGGCAGGAAAACCAAAACAAGGAGCTGAAGGATGTTATAATCCTCCATCCAGCTGAGGGGGACCGCCGAGTTCTCTGCAAGTAAAGAGAAAATAGTTAGCAGCTGCTTTAAACTGTGCGACGTCTCACTTGTCTGGTTTGAGATCTCTGTGGACGATGCCATAGTTGTGGAGATATTCCAGAGCCAATACTGTCTCAGCAAAGTACATCCTAGCCATATCCACAGGCAGAGGACCCATGTTCTTCAAAAGGGTGGCACAGTCTCCTCCTGCAAAGACCAACAGACTAATGTCACAGATGTGCTTCAGATAGTTACACACAGGAGACACTGCTGAAGTGGACCACCTTTAGCTGCAGCACTATGCGCTACAACACCGAGCTGCTGACCTTCAACATATTCCATGACCATGCACAGGTGCCGCCGTGTCTCAAAGGAGCAGTACATGGACACCACAAAAGGGTTCTCAGCAAAGGTGAGGATGTCTCTCTCCACAAAGGCCTGCTGTATCTGGTTCCTCAGCATCAGGTTCTGCTTGTTGATCTTTTTCATGGCAAACCGCTGCTTAGTTTCCTTGTGCCGAACCAGGTAAACAGCTCTGTGGAATAAACAGTTTACCAGTCAGCTGGGGAAACTAGTGATCATCTAATCTTGTTAAAGTCATTTCAGTTATCAATGTCTAGAAGAAACAGAGAGGAAAATGCAATTGGCAAGGGAGGGATTGCTGTCAGGGCAATAGCATTTCCTCTAGCATCAGAATTGAATTAATCTTGTATAGATTGTGTCCTCACCCATAGGCACCATTGCTGATGAGTTTTGTCATCTCAAAGTCCAACTCAGAGGGTTTTCTCCGGGACCGCAAGGCTGTGCTGAGGCTCTGAGACTGAGGACAAGAAGAGAGGCAATTACTAAAACAAATCAAAAAGATAAAATCTGCATTTCACTGGTACACCTGCTGTAAAGATCAATACATTCATCAGTTTGAGTGCTTACTGAGTCGTCTGTCTCTGGGGTTTCCGCAATCCCACTGTCACAGCTGGTCAGCTGAGCGATTTCTACAGAGACACGTAGCAGAGGAGCAGAATCGGTCAATCTGTACTTTTACAGCTCTTAATGCACAAGTTAGTGCCATTTAAAATGCTTTATAGGGACAATACAAGAAGAATGAAATGAATAATAAAGAAAACAAAAACAAGAACATTTAAAAACAGATAAAGGGGATTAGAACATGAAGCCAATGAAATAAATGATTAAATAAAAACCATATATTTTGATCAAATCATTTTAGAGAGAACAGAATGTTTCTAGTGTACGATGCATTCATGTGAACCCCATGAACACGCTGAGCAGTGCAGTTTGTGAAACATAATGCTTAATTGCTGAGTGACTGGGACCAACAAACCAGACAAAAACAACAGACTTTAGCCTTTATTCACCTATTATGTCTGAGGTGCTGACTCCATGATAATCTGAATTGAGAATAAATGGGCTGGAACCCAGATGTGGCAACACCAACACATGTCCAACACTGTGAAAATCACCGCTCCAGAACAAGTGCTCATTATAAGCCACCTTGCATCTTCAACATGTTTTCTGTGCGTGTATGTTTGTGTGCAATCATGCCGACGTGCATGTGTGTAATTTCACAGGGGTGTTTGTCGTGTCCCTCGAGGGCCTGTAAACACATTTCCACTGCTATTTAGCATCTGTCCTCGCTTGTAGGTTTGCTTCAGGCACAACAGGCACTGGGCAAATGAAACATAGGAGACACTCGGGGGAAATGAACGGAGAGACTGGCTGATGAGCCTGTGTGGATGTATAGAAGGCCTGTGGGGAGGCCATTCCTTCCTAATTAGTCATAATGAATGTTGTTGGTTACTGAATCTGGAGAGACAGAGGGTCATTTGAAAGACAGGCTGTTCAGTGCAGGACATCTTTTGAGTTCTCTCCACAGCTCAGCTCCTTCACAGCATTACCACAACAGCTCCCCTTGTTCCTTATTCAATGTGGTCGTATTTACCACATTACTAATGTATTATTGAAGATGCAAGATAAGAATATGATCGCTAATCATCAGCATTCAGAAAGGATTAACCCATTTTGAATAATCAGTGTATACCATTTCCTCCTGTTCTGCTAATCGGGCTGCTTGTAGCTCTAACCAGTTATCTGTATTTTATGATGATGATGATGACCAGAGTCCTTCCTGTACCTTCCAGGGGGTCTCTCGTGAGGCCCAGCTGGCTGATGATGTAGCGAGGGATGTCCGTTTTGATGCCTCGACCCTCTTTAGCGTGTCCCTCAGCAGCCTCCAGAAGGTAGTAAAACTCCTCCGGGTCAAACTCCTGAAGATACGACACAACACCTCAGTATGCGCCCGAATGAACAGTGTTTTAATTGAAGTGAACAAAGGTGTCGCTATTGTTTCAGGGACTAATGTTTGTGGTTTTTTTCTGTTTACAATGGATCAGTATGTCTCAGTCTGAAAGTCTGATGAACACCTATCATTGTAGTTTAAGTGAACTGCAGGAATTATGGCCCTTTTTGACACACTTTTAGAAATGAGTGTATTTTAAACACATCTGTGACATTTCACTGAGCCCAGGTTGTTCAGATTTCTGTCTTTACGAACAGCTCAGATTCCCCCCTGTCCTGTCACTGGTTGTTGTAGAAGCTATTAACATAAAATGTACAACACCCCTTAAAAACACAACTCCAGAACAAGTGCTCCTTATAAAACAGCCTTTTCTCCTCCTGTGTGTTTGACCTGATGGTTCAACAGCTGGGTAAGCAGGAAAAACATTGACTATCCCATTTTAAAGGCAGTTCTATGACAGAACACGTACCAGACATTCCAGCAGTCGAGCAGGCCGGGCGATGATGATGAGGATCTTCTTCACCAGTTCTCTGATGAAGTTTACCTCCTCGCTTTCTGACCTCTCTGTAGACTACACGGACACCAACCAAAAACAGAGGAAACATCTCAGCCACCTCACATGATCACGAGCTGGTTAAAGTTACCACAACATACGAGTCACCGCAATTTTCTGAACAATAAATACCTGTGATCTGAAAAACCAGTTGTGAAGGTGCCCCCCTGGATGAAAAAATATTTCACCTGTTGTATTTTCTAGGTCAGGCAGCTGGAAATGATACATGTACTTGCTATTTAAAATATTACCTTTCCATTCACTTCCAGGTTTTTAAAGGGTAATCATAAAAAGACAGAGCTGTGACTCTAGTTTTATATACGAGAAGCTCAAACTGGGGCGAGGTCTTCCTGCTTCAACATCTAAAACAGCAGCTCAGTAACACTGCTATGTGATTTCTCTCCTCTGAAAACATCTTTAAGGTTTATCAATATGCGCTCACCTCCTGAACAAGTCTCTCCAGCTTGTCGGTGAGTTCGCAGAAGTAGCTGGAAGTGATGAGTCCCAGCCGACTCTTCTCCAGACAGTCGCGGGCCAGTTCAATTATCTGGTGGTGGGCAAAGCCAAGCACACCATCTGCCAAAGGGAGGACGCTCTCTGGAGAGTTGCTGCGGATGATCTCCTGAATCCTTTCCTCCATCTGAGCTGTGGCCTGCGGAAAGAAGGGGAGGTGCAAGGTTGGTGATGTACAGGGTAGAGTAAGTAATGGCCAGAGGCAGCAGTAGCAAACTTATTGTGTGGTGTTACCTTAGGAAAGCGCTCCTTGTAGACGTGATTCATCATAATAATCTCGTTGTCATAACATGATGGAGATCTGCCAGGGCTGAAAAATAAATCAGAGCCTGAGTGGCACCAGTGGCATGCGATACCACAAGAAGCTAGTGTTCCATTTGCAGGAGGTAAGCGAATACCTGAGACTGCGTGAGCGGGGTCGCATGGCTGTGGCTCTGCAGCATTCATCGCCGGAGATGCTCTCAGTGCAGAAGTGCTTGGAGAGGAAGTGCAGTTCATCAGGTGTGGGCTGGAAGGGCAGCTGGTGCAGCTTCTCCTGTGATGAACAGGACGACTGGAAATGAAACAAATATATATTCAACATGAAAAAAACCCCCCAACATGTCAATTACTAGATTCGCATCTGTGCATGATACTGCTGAACTGAATAACTAAGAGCTTGACCTCGCCATATCCCAAAAACTCTTCCTTGGACAGATGGTGTGAACAGCAGAGACCAAAGAGCACACAAACTAAAACACAATCACCATATGGCTCATTTTCAATCCCCAAGACCTTTGGTAACTCCAGCGATTGTCTGCTAGTGTGTGTACACGCAGGTTTTGTCTGCTTCATAGAAATGATTATGCTGATATATCAAAACAATTACGTTCTTTCAGATTCAAGTTACAGGGACAGAGAGAAAAGTAGGCAGAGGAAGTAAACACAATAGCAGGGAGTGTGTGGGCGCGTCAGGGTGCCCACTTGTCAAGGTCAGGTTTTCTCTGGAAAAAGCATTTTGTGTTTGTTCATAAACACTCTGCACATGGAGCTTCAGAGACAGGAGTCAATACAGTGAACCAGAGACGTGACGGGGGAACGGCAGAGCTCACAAGGTGCAGAGCCACTTGGGCCAGCGGTGCTGCTCAGTAAGCTGCTCACAGCCATAGAAAACTTCACCAGTAGATTTCAAATCACAACCAGAATTCAGTCTTCTACAAAGGGGAAAACTGTGGCTTAAAAAACAATTGAGATGTGAACACTGTGGTCAGAGTGTGAGTTTGTTCATCTTGGTTTTGTAAAACTATTTGTTCTTGGACATTTGAACCTGATTTTTAAAAGCTTAACCGGGGTCGGGGAGCTGCAAATTAGCATTGAATACACTGCATTGAATGACTGCATTGAATGACTGCATTGGAGTAATTTTAACTTCACTCACTCATTTTTGCCTCAGGTTGACTTAAACTGATTTTATTTGACCAACTGATTCTGGGTTTTGTTGGAGCTGAAGGATTCATAATTTCATATCAAAATCATGATATGAAAGAGAAAGCTGTGATTTTAACTAACTTACAGCACATGAATAACCATTTTTTACTTAACAAAGCAGGCCAGTGACAACTACTGCCAGTAAGTTTACTCAGCTCTCTTATGCGAGTTGTTGTGGTTTGTATCCTGCTTCCTGTCTTGTGCTTTTATATTTGGTTAGACTTCCTGTCCGATGTCTGCTTACCTGCCTCAGGTTTACCCCGGTTCACAATCACCATCCATGGCTTCCTGCTGCTCGTTATCCTCTGGTCTCCTGTCTATATAATCCTTCTTCCTTCCCTCAGTCTGGTTGCTGGTTCATTTTGCCTCCGCGCCTTGTTGCCCCTGTCCTCTGCTTGCTATCTCCATTCACCACACCCCGCTTGTTCATGTACTCTTGTAAGTTTGACGCCGTCTCCCGTTTGTGATCCCGGCCTGTTAGCAGTTCTTTTTATTGGTTTCTCCAGTCTTGCTTTAGTTTCTTACCCTGCTCCCTGACCTACTGTATAGTTTAGCACTTTGGAAGTCTTTGTTTGTCCCTGTCAGGATGAGCCCATGTGTTTTTTCCAATTAGTCTCGTTCTCTACCATTTAATAAAGCCCTACCTGAACCTTCCCTCGCCTCGTGTGTCTGCACATTGGGTCCTACCTAGTCCTTAACCGTAACGCGAGTTAGTTAAAAATGAAAAATAAACCTTGGCTGTTGCCTGGTTAAGGTGCATGCCAGTGTCTGTACAAACCAAGACCGTGACACACGACACACTGCACGAACAATGTGCTTTAGGTAATACAAACATTTAGCTGATGTATATCTGTAGTAACTGGATTTAGTATAAAGAAACAGTGGGTTTACTCAGAGGTTTACTGTTCTCTGAAAGCAGGATTTTATCTCATCTAATTCACGTAGAAACATATGTGTGTTGTTAAATACAACAAACGCCGGCCCATCTTCCAATCGATTATTACTACTCTTGATATTTTGGTTGTATTTAGCTGAAATGGATCAGGTTGACCCGTTATATCTCGGGTGTGTGTCTTGATGCTTACAGAGACAGTGGAGCTGGGTGTGTTGGTTCCATATCCAGAGGAGGGAAGGGAGGCCAGCGACCAGCGGCGACCATCAGTCCTGTCACACAACAGCAAAGACGAACAGAACTGTCAGACGTCAAAGTCTGACACAGTGGCTCAAAACACACTAACAGATGTGAAGTATTTGCCTTTGTTCAAAGACAAATTTGCTGAAATGTCTTCAGAAACATGAAATATGCTTAATTTCCATGTTTGTATCAAAACATGTGAACTAACTCCTAGAGTCCATATGATCACATGGTACAGATAAATCGTGTTAGAGAAAACAGATCAGAGCCCACACACTGATCCACTGCTCCACAAAATCATTTTTATTCAGGCCAAACCATCACTCTAGAGATACCAAATCTTTACAGCTTGTACTCTGACCTGATGCCGTCACAATGTCAGGTGTGACACCACACCCAGACCAGTCAGCACAAAAACAACAAGACCCACAACATGTTAATCCACCCACCACATTACACCACAAAGCCACAAACCAGTTCCTGTTGTATGGATCTAATAATTGGCCAAATAAATCCTTATTCAGCCACAATTAGTGCTTTCCAAATGTTTCTTTCAGTTCATACACAACTTCTGCAACCACTATTTCTTATACAAAGATCAAATTCATAACACATTGTAATCAAACTAATGTCGACCAAACGTCCTCATTCTGGCCGTGCGGGGACAGCGTGTTTAATCTGTACACCCAATGTGTCTCCCTCTGGTGACGCTTCTCTCGATCCTCACCCCCTGAAGAAACGGCAGCCGTTTCTGTGTGTACCTTACTGGGTCATGCTGTTTTTGTGCTGATTGGTCTGGGTGTGGTGTCGCACGTGACATCAGTTTGAAGGCGTATGCAGGTATAGTATGTCAGGTCGGAGTACAAGCTTTAAATACCCAGTGACGTGGTGGTTTGGCCTGAATGAGGACAATGGTGTCGAGCACTGAATCAGTGTGTGGGCTCTAATCTTTTGTCTAGCAGTGTTACTCCTCGACCTACACACCTGATGCAAAGACGTTTGTCTTGGGGAGGTGCATGCACTTTTCTTAACGTATTTCTAGATGAATGGTGACCTTTCTTTGCTGTTGCTTGAAATCAATTTTACTGGTTCCACTACACAGGACAGCAGAAATTAGAGAAACAATAAAAGCACTGAGTGTAAAGCTGAAACTAGATGCCAGAATGATGTAGGCCTATAACAAAACCTCAGCGTTGAGCCGAGACAAATGAAGGAATGAGGGTATGAAGAATACAGAGTACTGCGGTGGGGTTATAAAACTAAAGGTCAAACCAAAGCCTAACATGAAGTTACCTGTTTGCTCTGTGGCAATGACTGTGGATTATAATAAAAATACACAATTAAATGATGTGCTGAGAAATGGCATAATCAATATGTTATCGCTGCTGTTTTGAAAGAAGTTGACTATTTAGGCCGTTGCCGGCCGAGGAAACGTTCCAAGTTAATGTCCTTACTGGCTGACACTGGTCAACAGCTATACAATATCTGTATCTGAAAAATCTCCTACATATCCATGGCTGTGTTACCTTCGTGCAAAGGAGAAATGAGCAGAGGCACTAGGAGAGAAATTTCTGGGACTGTCTTGTGGGCTTGTTCCTGCAAGAAAGACAGAAAAATACAAAAATGTGTTTTTTTGATAAACCACCATCAATGTCTGACAGAGTGCGTTTCAAATGGTCATTAAATAGTCAACAAAATAACGCCTGCTCATATTCCCTGAAAGATAAAACCTGTGTGTAGAAATTCTGTTTCCACTCATGCATTCTCATTTACTCTGCTTAAGCTGATGGAGGAGCTGCAGCCAGTCCCAGCTCAAGTGACATACCAACCAAAAACATCTAGGGCTGCATTTAACTATTGTTTTCACAATTTTATTAATTTACAGATTATACTCTTGATTAATCAGTTAACTGTTTGGCTTGTGAAAAGTCAGGAAATAATAAAAAGCCTGAATAAAAGTAAGTAGGAAGTAAAAGTAAGTAGGAAGCAATAAAAAAAGTCTGAGGTGATAAAATCAAAATACTTGTTTTGCCCACAAAACCCCTCACAACACAGAGTATATTCAGTTTCCTTTCATATAAGACAAAGAAAAGCAGAACATTTAGAAGCTGGAACCAGAAAGAACCTTTTCTTTGCAATATGATTATTTTTCTGTCCGTTGACTGACCTATCAACGACCTAACTAAACGTTGAAGCTCTAAAATGAGCACTGAGACATAAAACTTTATAGTTAGTCACAGTGTAACAGCTGTCACAGTCATAGTTGCCACACAGAATCTGTTGTTACAAGTCGTCAACAGAAGTTGGGACACCTGTAGAAATTGTTTGCATCACTTTTCAAGGCTGCATTTACTTTCACTGCTGTAAATAAACGGGTTCTTAAAGTTTTGACCCAGAGGGTAAACAGTACATCTCCAGTAAACGTGCAGGACTCCCTCTCTCTGCCTACATTATCCAGGTCTGTACTGTATTTTCTTGCTGAAAACAGAAGTGCCACTGAACATGTTATACTGCCAGGAACTTTCTGAAAGGCACCAATTAGCTGTTGTGTAGGTGTTTAGTGTGAAAACCAACATTAGCATTAATCAAACAATTAGATCCGTCACTAAGGGAGTGATTAAACACTTCATTAACCAGAAGCTACAACGCCACCATCGCCTGTGATGATAAAGATGGGAGTCCCGTTAGTGATGAATGTCACCCATTTAATCACACTATAATCTTATTCACAGCCAATTACAGACAACTGTCCCCACCCATGGGAGTTGGACTGCACCTGAACAAACAATACAGAATATCTAATGTGCTCTGACTGTTAAGAACACTGCCATTTGAATAAGGTCCAAACATAATGTCATGACTCATGAGTACACCTACAGAACGAAGAACAGAATTCAGAAGGAACAATCAAATCTGTCACAAGTGT
>NW_018128061.1:538073-563197 GCF_001952655.1 Monopterus albus | reverse complement strand
ACTGTGAATTAATGGCTCCACCTCTGTGCACCAATGCATGCGTTTCTGACACTGCGGCAAGGAAACAGTGCACACACATTAACAGACGTGCACACACACTGCACATAAACGTACCTGTAAGAGATGAGAGAGGGGAGTGAGGTCGAGGTAAACCTGAAGACTGACCGCTTCCTATCAGGCTTTTTCTGTTGCTCGTTCTGCAGCTGTGAAACCACAAAGGCAAATATGAGGCAGGACAATGGACAAAGAAATTCTCTCATGACTGCAGGAAAAAAAAATCTCAACTCATATGTGAAAAATGACTAAAAAATAAATTAACGCCAAGGCTGGGAAAACACCGAGGGGCTTGGCTAAGAGCTTCATTTTGAAATGTAATACTACTACTGAATTTATAGCAGTGAAATATTTCACAATGAAATCAATCTGAAGTGATGTGGGTTGAATTCTCCCTTCAAGTCATGCAACTGTAGCAGCTGTGTACTCTCATGTGTTGTGTGAAGAAACCTCTCATTACTATAGGGTTAAGAAAAATGCCATCTATCTGCTGACAGTCACGTTTCAACCACTGCTCCAATACTGTACATCAGGAGCTCCCTCTGCCACCACCTTAAAGTAACAGGCGTAGTCTACAATCCTGGAGTCGGCATTAAACTCTGATGCACGCAGCGGCATAAAAGCAGAGACAGAACATCTTGTTCAGTCCCCAGAAAAGGAGGTTCTGTAGGCATTGTTCAGAATTCTTTTATGTTTGTTAGTAATGTTAATATAGGATTGTGACTCATGAGGAGCCACTGTGACTCAAAAATGTCGCCCAGTTTTTAACCTTGTTAGAAAAATGAAATATTCCAAGTAGAAGTAGTTTCAGTGTTCAACAGTACGACTAGTCTAGGGTTTATACTTTCAAATTAGCAGCCGCCAGTGGAGACATAGTGCCCGATGAACACATTCATTTCAAGGTCGGAGACTCAATGACATGCAGTTACATAATCTCCTCAGAGAAATGAACCATTTCCAACTGAACTGTTAAGACGTTATTCAGTAATATTTCCAATTCTGTGCATGACACAAAAAAAAAGCAACAACAAATTCACTCTAGACTTCCAAGTGTTCAAGCTAAGATTGTTTATGAAGAGTAAAACCATTGAGCTATAAGAGAGAATCCTTTACTCTGGTGTAGACCTAGAATAACCCTTCATGCAGAAGAGGATGAGAAAGACAGTCAGTGATGATTTCAACCACATTAACATTGGTATTTAAACGCAGAGTGACAGGAACATATTTGAGTACTTAAAACTCGATAAACGACAGCTGCAAATGATGCAATAATTCAATTGCAACCTATTTAAACTGACGCTATACAACGTCGTGCTGCAGAACAAGGAGACAGGTGGCTCACTTGTATTTCTGTTGAAACAATGGTCTTATAGGCAATTTCTTCTTCTGCAACGTGGTTATGGCTGAGATTACCAACAAATTTGAGCTTCTCCTGTCAGTTAACCACAGTGCACGTTGTTAGTGTGCGTCTGATGTGTGCCAGCTTGCACTGAGAATGATTCCTCTTATAATTCCTCACTGAAATGTTTTCCCCTTGCATTTTTGTTAGCTTCCTAGTGCCGTTCAGATGGATGCATGTTGGTAAACAGCTGTGCGTTACACTTTAATGGAGATGGGTAAACAAACCAGGCTTACGTAACATTAGGCTGAACCAGCCACATCGTCACGACAGTCTTTTCTCTTGTAAAAGTAGACCATGATATTTGAAAACACTTCTAATAAAGTACAATTTTCACGTTTATGTGGCTTGTCCTAGTAGGTTTTCTTTTCCGTTTCTTCTCATTCTGCTATTTGCTAAATAGACCCGACCTTAATAATATACATCCAATATGTATTGGACAGTGGCACCATTAAAGTGGGACCCCCCCACCCCCCCAACCACAGGGGGAAGAATTGAGCAAATTGCGGCACCAAAATGAGGAGGAGGACACAACAAACTACTGGGCTGTGGCTGCCTTCCATAGTAATAAACCAATATATAAAATTAAAAACAAAAACAAAGGCTCCGCTATAAGAGTCTCAGTTGACCGACAGGTCTAACGACTAATGACTCGGCTGTTCGACTATTCGGGGCAAAATCAAACCATCTCAATGAATCACAAGGGAAACCTTGTTCTGACTGAAATCCCCTCGTCCTTGTTTACTAAAGTGGTTTTATGGCTAACCCTGCAACTGGGAGTGTGGATACTTGCCATAAATCTTTTATGATCATGTAAAGGGAGTGAATAATATGCGGTACACACGTGCACAGTTAGAGGATCAGATTTAACAAGATCTATTTATACGTGGATTAGGCCAAGAGAATGCCATGCTGCTGCCCCATCAGCCCTCTTGTTGCTTCACCCCCTCACTACCCAGCCCAGTGTATGTACCATCATAAGCCTGATTAGAGAGCCGACGTCAAAAAAACTGATTCTGGATTACTTTACAAAAACAGTGCGACAGTGCGCGGGGGGGGGGGGAAAGTAAAGCACTGGGCAAAGGCGACGGTGAAAGTAGGCCAGTGTTGTATCTACGTTGTCCTGCAGATGTGCGAGAGCCATATGAGATTTATCAGTCTTGATTATATACAACAGACTTCACCTCATCCAACTACCGTCACACTGCACGTAAAATCTCCACAAATGTGGAAACATCTTTATTTAGCAACTAAAAACAAAAACATAAAGGGGTTTATTAAAGTTAGATACTTTACAGGATTTGATGACAATATTTAACGTTTACATTTATTGCCTAGTCGACACTGACCTACATTACTGCAACTCTTTCAGATCTTACAAAGTAACGTGAATCTGTCAAAGACAACTCTTAGATTTCCCCTTGCTTAGCTATTTCAGGTAAACGGAGACAAAAATAGATAAAACCCTTTGATTTACAGGTCTGAATCCAGATACTTTGACGTCTGATGCCATGATTATTTTTTTTTTACTTGAGCAAGTCCTGCTCCCTCATCAGAGCTGTCAGCCGAGCTGACAAAGCTTTGTGCCACATAAATGTCTGCTCCTCGCTGACAAACCATGTTCAAAGTCAGACATATGACACATGATGCTCTATTAATAGTTTTTAAAAACCTGATTCTGGGGTAAGAAACACTGCAGCTTGTTTTTATAGCCACTGAAAAGCTGTTTTCTTTAAGACACTGTCAGTTTCTACATCTGAAGTTGTACAGTACTACACAGAAGTTTTTCCACTTGGAGGGAACTTGTATTTTCAGATACAGTGCGTGACGTATTTAACTTAACACCTAAAAGCTGCAGAAAAGTTCCTGCAGTTCCTACTATTTTCACAAATGATTAGAGAATGTGTACAGTAGTTTACAGTCTTCTTTTCCACTGTGGCCTTGAACAGCTGTGCCAGCTGCTGTATTTTGAATCAAATCAAACATTGGTCATTTATACCAAAATTGTTTGATCACAACTTAAATACAAGAGCGGGTGAAAAAAAAGCAACATCTGGTCTAGACACCAGTTTTAAATCAAGTCAGTTTACTCATAAACACAGAGGAGAAAGACCTGACTACAGTCTCAGACTATGCTTTTACAGCATGAAGCTTCAGTTTTCTACAACTCAGATAGTGGTTTCCAAATGGAAAAGAATATGCACTGATACATAATGTCCAGAAACAACCAGCATTTCATGCTCAGCTGTTCTTCACTATAAAATAGATCAAAGGAGGGATTAAAAATAAATATCAGTTATAAAGGCTTCACCATAAAAAACACACAACTGGTATAAAGTGGCTTAGCTGTACAAGGGCGTCTACACACTCAATAAGTTTGGTAACATTAGGAATAGCATTTAAAAGTCAAACAAAATAACATTCACAGTGTCACAAAGTGGTGACACCAGCAACCATATTCTCACCATTTACATTTTCCAGCTGTTAATTACAGGAGTTAAAGTACACATCCTGTATAAGCAACATGAAACTGCCTCAACAACAAATATTCAATTACCATTTGACTTACAAAGCAAACAACAGACAATAGGGAAGAAGGGAACACCCAATGTCTTATTCATTAAGCAGCTCAGCACACCTACTGTAAAATACAAGGAAAACATTCCCATTGTCACTGCTCCAGAAACTAGAGGTGTCAAGTTAGTTTGGTAGAAAACCCAGCACGTTACTCTGAGCAGACTGATTTCTCTAGCCAGCTTTAAAGTAGCCCAACTAACACAAAAGAAAACAGTTTCAAAGGTTACCTTTTGGACCGACGCAGACGAGCTCCGCTGAAAAAATGTGGCATGTTCAAGTTGGACAATACTGTCCACACATTCAAATCTGACATTGTGTCCAAGATGGAGATGTGAAGGGGGCTTCTGAAGCCCTTGTGAGGAGAGGTGACGGACTCGGGGTTCAGGAGAGTGCGACCCCCATGGCAGTCCCGAGAAGTGCTCCCATTATAGCTCCCCGTAGGCCCAAACCTCCTCTGTACAGGCACATCTGCAGCCAGCTGTGGCATAAACACACCTGCAGAGAGGACACGTCGTCCTCCTCTGCCCTCTAATACAAAGGTAATCTAGGGAGGATGCTGAAAGGCACACAGAGCGAGTGATCCAGCCTTCACTGAGGCAGGACTATGAAACCTAATACCAGTACTACTCTCACTGCCACTGTGTTGTGTATCCCAAACACTCACCCTGCTCCCTTCGCTCAACATGCATCATATCATGTAACAGGCGCCTACCACTTCACATCCTGTCGGGGGGGTTGTGAGACAGAGAGCTAATGCATCATCAGCACACCCGCTGCTTTCACACGCTGGCACCCCTCCATACGTCCAGTGGGCCAGCGTAATAAGCAGGACCTATTTGAAATTGAAATGCTCTGTTTTTTGCATGGATTTTTTCTGCTGCTGCATAAATTCTTCCCTCAGCTGTTCTCTGCATAGACAGTCCTACCTCATTCATTCGACGGGAGCCTCACCTTAAGCTTATCACCTTTGATCCTCAGGTCTATTCTACAAACAGATAAGCAAATGGCTACAGGGAAACGTGCAGACTGAGCTTTCATTATATCCAAAATATGTTCCAGCAAAATTAAACTTGTTAGGAAGAGTCGCACTCACGCAGGCACAAACACACAAAATCTGGTATTTCATCAGTTCAGTGATGAATTTGACTTGCAAGCCCTGCAGGAATGTGTGAGTTTATGGCTGGCTCATGACAGCAGCCTGTGGGCAGCAAAGTAAGCAGGCAAATTCTCTGAAGTAGCTGTCAGGTCTACCAACACGACAATGAACCATCACAGACGGCTCACAAAGACTCCAACCTTGATTGCCTATATTCAATAACTACTCTCCACAGGAGAGAGAGCAAAGTTCAGGCTCCAGGGCTGTGATAAGTGTGTGTGCAGTCTAACGCTTCTGTAATCACATGATATTCGGAGTAGTACACACTTACATAATCCAGATTCAAAACATTCATTTTGTATTATCTGAGTGTCAAGTTGGAACAGAAAGAAAAGTAGCCATCAACCTCATATGAGCACATAAAAGATAAATGCAACTCGTGTTAAAGAAAGATCACCAGTAATGTGTGTTCATGTCCAATATTTGAGCCAAGTGAATGTCTCCTTTTTTCTGCCACAACTGATTTTACATCTGCAGCAGCCTCGAGGTGAGCTGAAACTATTCATTTTAAAAAAAATAATGGTTCAAGTAATTTGTTTTAATCCAACAAATCCACTGCTTCCATCTTATCTAAAGTCTTTATCTGTTATAGTACACTGAGTGTCTTTGTGCATTTGGGGAGACAACATGCTGCAGACAAAACTATGAATAAAATTATCTTCAGAGTAACTGATGAATGACAATAACTGCTGGATGCAACTGTGATATCTAGAAAAACGGGATAGCAAAATCAGCGGTTCAAAGACGGGCTGGAAACTTCTCTAAGGAGCTGCAGTCAGATCTGAGGACCGCCACCATGTTGCAGATGACTCTGATCGCTTGCCAAGTGCAGCATCTGCAAGGGATTCAAAAGCTCAGCAAGAGAATCTGAGGGCACCATCTACAAAGCAGGCATGCCGCCATCACTGTCAGACAACCACTGGTTTCTACTTGCACACACCTCTTCTATAATAAAGGGTATAATAAAGCCATTTTTGCCAGTGGCTCGGCCCTTCTCCCTAGAGACTAGTGTGACAGCCTTCACTCTAATTATGGCTCTGCTCCGTTTCTGCGTTCCACATAAGAAATGATGGTTCAAAGTCAAACTTGCAGAGAGCGGCATGAAGAGGGAGGTCATCGGCAGTGCTGGCATCGCATCCAGGAAGTGTTTGTTACCGTCCTCTGGTTTAGGACTTGGTTGCTCTTGAAAACAAAAATAAACAGGGACCAGTATTTTAACAATGACAGTTTCAATAGTGAGATGTGGAAATGAAGCATGTGCAGAAAGATACATGTGCAAAGAAAACTAATTATGGAACTATTACCGCTTCCATATAACCAGACGTGCCACTACCATAATGAGTCACATGGGACAAAATGTAATTCTTCGCAGCAAACTAATTAGAACAAGCACCAATCGGTTACAAACTAAACCTGGGAACGCCCAGCATATTATATGAAACAAGTCTTTGCTCCAATATGAATTTGGAAGCCACTTATCACTTCCTTAAGGGCTGGACTTTTACTGGTTTTGTGTCCAGGTGGGCAATTAAACATGGTGCTGCATCATCTGCAGTGGTGGTGGAAACACACCAACACGTTATACTGTCACCTCATAAGTTGACATGGTGACACTTGGCTATTTATTGTTTACAGTTGACAGGCAATAATATCAGCATGATCTCCAGCTAGGTAGCGAATGTAATTCCAATATGCACTCTTCTCCTTTTAGCTCCGTGTTGGTTTCCACCGATCTTATTAAAAAACATCTGGCTCTCTAGAAGCTCGGTACGACGTCTGCCAGCTATTCACCAACTGCCTGCCGGCTGTTTGGTCGTGTACAGTGGATTTGTTTGTAGGGAGTCTAGTTGTAAACAGCCCATGAGAACAGTGAGAGTGAACCTAAACACCTAGTTAAAAGATGTTGAAATGAGTCGCAGCGCTGACAGAAACTACAGAATCACAAGTGGCACCTTTTTCTTTGCAGCCGCGTTAATGTAGTTTCCCTCAGTGTTTGCTTTTGAACATTTTCTCAACATCATCTACTCTATGTACAAGTTTTAGACTAAATGAAAACAGTATATTGCGACTCACAGTAAGGCCTGGCCATTTAGTTCAACACCATAGAGATGCAACCTCAGCAGCATCAGAGGCAAAGTTGTGCATGTGCAGATGAGCTGTAGTACAAAGAAAGTGTAGGATAATGTATTCTAACACATGCACTGGACAAACCCAACCCACTGTGACACCAAACCCTGTGCTTTAAAACTTAAGTGAATAAAAACTGAAAATGGCATTAAAGAAAAGCAGCCAGTAAAAACACTTCTACATTCTGACTCATAAAAACACCTGCTGCACTCGACTCTCTATGAAGACCGAGTAGAACAAGAGAAGATCAGAGGTGACATGGGTGGGTGTTTCATGCTATTCATTGATACAGAAAACTCTCAAAACTGAAGAAAAAATCTCTTTCATTCCAACCATCTCTCCTCTCAAAATCTGTCAAAAGCAGCTTGAATAAGAAGACCTGACAGCCAGTCAGACACACAGACACGTCTTGCAGTGTGAGCCGTCCATCTTTGAAAAGCCACGTTCTCTCCTTTAAAACACACAACTTGTCCACTTGTTTCTTAAGTTGGATCATTAGTACAAACATTTTAATACAATACAGAACATAAAAACAGTCAGGAGGAAATCCATCTTTAGCTCTGGTGATCTCACAGATTATATCTGTGTGTAACAACATCAGCCAGAGACGGAGACAAAGCAGACGAGACTCGAACCTGTCATGTCATCAAAAGTCGCTGGATCACAGGCCACCTTTTAATCCATTTGTCCAGACCTCAAGTGCCCGAGAGGCTGGCCGGTAATTCCATAAACACTAGAACCATAACAAGATGGCTTCAGCATTAATGGCCTATTTATGTAAAAGTGAAGCTGCAGATGAAGAAAATACAGATCAGAGCTTCCCAGTGGGTTGGATGTGGACCTCCTATCTTGGACAACACTTGATGATCTGCCAGTGTGCACAGATTTTTAAATACTAATCATAAACTAGTTATAAGAAATAAGATGGAATATGGAACCATTAATAATAAGCCTTAAACGAATCAATTCAGGATTCAGATTGAGACCATTCTTCACTTGGATGTTTTGCAAATGCTACAAATCCTACTTAGCACATGAAAGAGGAGCATAAACCTCAGAACAGAGACAGTAAGATGGGGGAAGGGGTGACACCATCACTGTTACATAAGCTCTGTGTCCTCGTCTCCAAGCGTCATTCCATCGGCAGGTGATTTTAGGATGGCAAAGTGAAAGCTCAGTCTCAGCCTTGTGACATTTGTGACATATGAGCACAAGACCGACTCACACGTGCACCAACAGGCTTATCAAAACAAAGCAGCCGTGGCTGAAGAGCTCTTGCTTACCTCCAAAAATGAAACGCGTGCAGCGGGCTGCACGGGCTGCAAGGGCTAGTGGGAGTGGGGCTCAGGCTCCGAGGAGTGAGGCTGCAAGTTAAATGAAGTGTAGTGAATAGTTGTCTTTTATTACACACAGGACAGAACCCCTCCCCCAACACACACACACACACAGTTCTGACTCATGCCCAGCTGAAGACAGCAGCATCATGAAGAGTAAATGCTTCCTGTTACTTGAACTGAAACCATGTTGGAAACAGGCTCCCAAGGCATTTGTCTGGTTCTGCAGTGTGTGTGTTTGAGCCCATTTAAATTCTGACCAAAATGAAAGAAGATAAACAAGCACACATGCTGAAATCCTACAGGAAGTTACAGATCAGCCTAATTTCACAGTCTAACAGCTACAAACACTGGCTCTCCAGTTATTCCAGCCGTACAGAGACTTGGCACCGATGCGATGTATTTAAACTACACTGTCGGCAGTGACACTGCACAATACCAGGTCATCTAGATGTGAGTGGAGGTGGTGAGGCGAGTTTCGCTGCAGTGGCAGTCCAAAATCATTCATCAGAATATTCTGATACCAACCCTATTCAGTCCCATGGTTGTACAAGTAGAATCTAAATACCTTAAAGGATACATCTGGGGTTTTATTTCTTTTTTTTCCCCACATTAAAAGAGACCAAAAGCAGCTCTGAATTCAGCTTGATGCATGTTTTCCCCTGTGCCATAATGCCAATGCTGTCCAATACCTATTAAAAACAGTGAGCCAAACTGTTGCCCCAGGTGACACATCCATTCAATCCAACAATCATGGTCGCTGTAGCTCATCTTGAGTAAATTTCACTTGCTCTGCCCTGTTGCAGTAAAACACTCAGAGCACCAATTTCATATAAATAAAGGTATATTCACGGCACAGTGTTATAGACTTATCTCCAGTTGGCACCAACAGGCTTGGGGCTGATATGTTAAGGAAGTTGGAAAGTAATAAAGCCCCTTTTCCACCGCCTGGTACCGGCTCAACTCGATTCAACTCGACTCGCCT
Source organism: Monopterus albus (assembly GCF_001952655.1). Classification (NCBI taxonomy): domain Eukaryota; kingdom Metazoa; phylum Chordata; class Actinopteri; order Synbranchiformes; family Synbranchidae; genus Monopterus; species Monopterus albus. Next base: position 553,565 of record NW_018128061.1, on the reverse strand, counting down.
TATTTGTGTTTCCATCAGTCTAATTTTGGGGATAGTACCTGGTACTGTCTTTGGTATCACCTCCATCATGGTTCCAAATGAGCAGAGGCGATACCAAATGGTGACTAGCGATGGGTCAACGAAATCGCATCAACAACGTGCGAGACGTCCTGGATCAAAGAAAATGTCATTTTTAGAAGCAACGTTGTCGAGCACTACTAAATAAAAACAGCCACATACCGAGAATCGAACAGAATACTGTCGATGTCCTCCATTGTTTCCGTCTTGGTTGCCGACGACGTCATGGCAGTGTAATGTGCCGTTGCTATGACAACCAGCTACACCGATAGGGGACCGTCTGCAGTGAAAAACCAAGGACCCGGTACCAAAACCGAGTCGAGTCGGTTCCATTTAATGGAAAAGCACCTTTAAAGCCACTTGTTAGTTTAAGTCTGTTCATGGGTACAAATATAGAAACACTGCAGTTGCAGGCCTTGTCCTGTAAGAAGAGCTCAAATAACCCCAATGTACTAAAAGGGACAGTCCACTGAACACTGGTCCTTTTAAAAGGCTGGTTAATGCAACATAATGCAGAGCTTTTTGTCTGTACAACAAGATAAATGTTAGAAAGATCTGGGGCTTGTAAGTGAAAATCAACACACTGAAGAACAATTATCTTTAACAACTTCAGCTTTTTCTGGAGTGTCTGTCACTGAGTCCTAAAGTCTGTGCACAAGCAATGGTTTTAAACCAAATTTAACATAATGGCTCGTCAGTCCAATTTCACCTTCTCAATTGCAGGTATTAAAGCCTCGAATGGAAGGAACTGTGACAAATGCCTTGTTGACCTAAATAAAAAATGTACCAGGTCAAACAAATGACTGTGGCTGTGATGAAAGGGACAAGCTGCCATATAAACACACAGCCTTCAATGATTCACTGCTTTTCATGTTATTGATCGCATCCAACAAACACCCATCACAGGTGTGTTGTGAGTGTGTGTGCGCGTTTCCTACTGTACGTGTGCATTACGTGTGAGTCTGTGTCACACCAGCTAATAAAGCACACTGTGCATTTGCAGCACTCCTTTGCGCGACATATTGAATGTCTGTCTATCTCACACGCACACATGAAAACATAAAAGCACGAACATAAACACAATCCAGTAAGCCAATGTTGCCAAGCTGTGAAGGATGTGACTTTAGACTTCCTGCTGCAGATGCTGCTAACACTAATACTGCACAGAGCTTACTGCACCAGTGAAAGACAGCAACAAACATGACACAGAGACGGATGAAGCTACACACTGCAGAGGAGCTGCCTTCCCGGTAGGACAGCGGAGAAAAATACTCACTCTAGCGTCAGCCCTGGAATTCTCAGCCTCTCCCGCTGGGCTTTCATGGCTGAACTGTGCTCGTTTGCTCTATTGTGGTCATGATATGCATTCACATTGCCTCTGTGCTTGCTGCCCCCCTGAACTGACAAAGAGCCAAACCCAGCCACCACAGAGCGATGAAACGGATTGGTTTTCTCTCCTCCAACAAAAAGGGAGGGGGTAAAAAAAAGGGGGGTGGGGGGGCTACGGTTCTTGTTTTGGTCTATCCACGTTCCACCTTGAAGCTGTCAAATGAAATTCTCAGTTTTCTGTAGAGAGCATGGAGGCAGGACAATACCCCTTCTTCCCTCCCCTAATACACGCCCCCTGCTCCTTCACAAACGTATGCACATTCATGGACCCCCACCACAACAACTCCTCCACCAGCTGGTGACTTGCTACACAGCAGAAATGCATGCACTACATTAAATCTGCATTTGTGTCCGCTCCTCCACACGCAGTCACCTTGACAGATGCTAACACAAGGCACGTACTGCACGATGCAACATCAACACAAGCACAGGGATGATGTCATCTTTGAGGGGAAACATAATGCAGCACCACCTGCCAGTCCGCGTCATTCGGCGTACAGCAAGATAAACCATTTCCAGACGCCTGTCACCGGGTCAAAAACAAAACAAAGATAAAGAGCTACAAATGTAAAATCGCTCTGGAATTTGTTCACAACATCTACAAAAGGAAGAAGTGAGTGGGAGGTGTAGCCCTTTAACACAGTGCGCAAGGGTTCAAAAGTAATAGGACGCTTGGCTACTACAGTAAACATTTATTTGGCAGCTGTGAGCTGCTGCAAGGTTGGTTCAGGCACGCATGTGGCTCAGAGTGGGTTGAGAATCAGCACTTAGAGTTGTCTCAGTATAAGGAGTAAATGGGTGACGAAGTGATGAAGATTATAATGAGGTAAAAAAAAAAAAAGCACGCATCAGAGATAAAGTACATTTAAAAAAAAAATACCCAGGTGAGCAAGGTTGTGTAGCCCAAAAACCGCTTCATGTCTGCAAAGCAAGTGTTTCCTTGTCAGTGATGAAGAGAAGACGTCATGACCAAAACCACAAGCCGCTAACCCCCAACAACGGAAGAGCCAGGCTGCAAAAACAACCTGTCAGGGTTCTGCAGCAGAAATGAGGAAAATAAAAACTTACAATGGACAATAATGTTTTACTAGATCTGAATCCAATAGGTGGAACGTATTTGTGACAAAGAAATTAAATATATGTGAATAAACAAATGTATTTTTGGTCACAGTGTGTGTGTGTGTGTGGGAGTCCCAGTATGTTTTCTGTACTGTCAAATTAATCGGTGGCATCTGCTGGGGCTGATTTTTCAACAAGCAGGCAAGAAATCAAGTTGTGCAGGAAGAAGCCTGAGGATTTGAATGTCTCTCTCAGACTCTCTGTTTATTTGATGCACAATTACTCCTGTGATGTTTCATATATCCAAATGAGTGCAAACAAGTCATTCTTAAGACCAGCACACAGGATACATCTGCTGTGTGCACTTGGAGATCTGCACGTTTTCCCAAACCAAAGCAGAAAAGTCAAGTGGTTTAAAACTAGGTAGACATCTCCACAAACCAAATGGTGCATTAAATGTATTTACTTTGTCATCACAATGAAACAGAAAAGAAATAAATACTCAGCCAAGCTAATTTACATGTCAACGTGACTTTTCAGTGCTGGTCATCTGTGGCTTCTGTGAAAGGCAGGCAAATCACCACGGCTTTCATAATAATAAGGTTTAATACCATCACTAGTGAGAGAAAAACTTTCCCTGGCTCCCAGCACCGAGTGCACAGGAGCTTTTATTCAGCCTGAATTCATTTGAAATCATTTCTGCCTTGATGGAAGAAAAGCAGAGCCACATCAGTGACTGACGTTTGGTGGTTCATAAAAATCATTTATGCACCACTACAGCCCATCCTCTGATGTGTCTGGATTTAGAATTACTAACACGTACACCCACTTTAACACCTTCAAATTAATGTCTCCTGTCTAAAGGCGTTTCATTGTGGCAGGTCAGAAAACACCAAACACGACTGTTGGTGTACCTAAGAACAAAGCGTACTCATTATGAACATTATTCATGATTAATTCAGACAGTGACTGACTTGTAGCTGAAAATGCCGATTAAAAATATGTGCTTTCATTTAGCATTAAGACGTTTTAGGACGTTTAGCCACTTGGGGAAGTGCGACAAGCTGTAAACGGAGCACTGACATACTGTATGTACCGCCATTAAAGCACTGACAAAATCATAGTTAACGGTTGCCTGTTCATTCATCCAGCAGACACAGAGTAAATTTATTATGCATTTCAAGTTGAGTTTGTCAGCTTTTGACACCAAAAAAGCAAGTTGTGGGCAGCAAAATCAAAACTGTGACCTGAAAGATGCTGAAAAGCCCTGCAGAGCTGAGGAGAGCTGCAGAGTGGAGCAGTTATTCTCTGTGGGTGCGAGTGGCATTTCACATCCAACAGTCATATTTTGATCTTTTGAAGAATGTGAAAATATGTATTACTGCAACTTTAAAGTATAAAATCGACCATTTTAGACACGTTTATGAAAATTCAGGGTGAAGACGACAGAGGTGTTGTGGAGGGCTGTGCTGAATCAGCCACAGTAAAAGGTGAAAATGTGCTACCTAGTGCAACACGACTGAACAACAGTCATTTGAAATACTTAATCAGAAGACAACACCACAAGTTCTACTCTCCTTCTATTCTGCATGGCCATGACAAAATAACATGTACATTTTCTAGTTTTGTGATCAAAGCTATGTACAAATGGTTTGCTATCCAAGCCACACTAGCTAGAAGATGATGGCACAATTTGGATCGGTGCACAGAGTAAGTCACAGGGGCATACACATTTTTTTATGAAGGAGAGAGAAAGAGAGAGCATGTTAGGCCGAGCAGACGCTTTATGGATTCGGCCCAATTTTATCCCGGCGCCTGTTTTATGACCTGAATGGCCGATTTAAACGTCTAGTGTGAGTTCACACATGCTATATGATCAATACAGGGTAGGTCTACAACTGATGAAGATGGATTTTGAGAACTTATTTCACCTGAGACCAGACAACATAAGAGTTTGGACTGAGCGTTCCTATCTCGTAGTGACAGTAGGACCAGATCAATTAAACAACATATGACGTCAACAGATGTATTCCAGAGTTGGACTATATTTACACTCAGCAGCAGAGTAAATACCGTCTATTAAAAAACTGAAGCAGCTGTAAAATCACAGGAAACAGGACCCTGCTGGCAAAAACTTCACCTGCAGTGATCAAGTTCCTGTAGTATGCCTGTCACCATGAGATATCACCATAAAAAGACCGTGTAACAGAACCCACAGTCAGCAGGCCCTCTTCAAATTCTTGTTGCATGGCAAAGCAGCGGACATGGCAGCACGACAGCTTTGCTACCTCAGAGCTCAAACTGCAACAGGCTGCGTTTTTGTGCCGATGATGAGAAATAAGAATAGAATCTAACAAAATTCAAAGGCTGTGATTTGAGCTGCCAACACGTACAGAAGAGTGATTTTCAGTTATTCAACCGGACCCAGCAAAGGCCTTCGAGTTATTAAGGTCAACCTATAAATAAGCTCCAATATTCACTCAACTAGAATGACTCATGTTGGCAACGACTTCACACATGACATAATATAAAAGGTAGAAACCATCACTGCTACAACTGTAGAAGAGGAATAACAATGACAAAACCCCCCAGGATGGAAAGCTACTGTGGAAACCTAATTACAGTGGCTGACATGTTGACAGCCGGCACGTTAATGACAACAACTGTTCAGTAGAGGGCTCTCTGTCACAAGAAAACCTCTCTGCACATGATGAACAGTGAACCAAACAGTATCTGAAAAGTTTCCACGCACTTCTCTGTGATTAGAGGATATTCAGATGCTGAGCCTGATGGGATTGTTACAGGACATGCTGCCAACTTCAACGTATGCCTTACTCCAGCATTTGAAGTCGAACACACACGTGGGACAGCAGTCAGAAAAAACATGTTACTTGACGTTTACTTTACCTGTTTTCAAATGAATAAAACGCTCTGGCTGTTTACATAAACCGCAGTTATGATGAATTTGAAGCAGTCACATCAATATTGTCATATCCAAACACCATTACTATGGTTACCAAGGTCACTAGAGGCTCCAGCGCTCCAAATATAAAATGGTGCAGCTGCTGATCTCACAGCAGCCTGTTAGTAATGGCTCACCTCTATTACAGCAGGTGCCCTCGCTGGTGAGGCAGGAGCCAGAGCAACAAGGTGTCGCACATAAAATAGGTCTCCACAATAAAATATAACAACCTAAACCAAAATCAATGTTTGGGAAGTCTTTTATGCCTCGACATGCTCCATCTTGCCCGACATAAATGACAAAGTGTCACCATTAATAACCTGCTAAACAGAAATCTGACCAATGAACCTGCAGAAAGTTTAATTCAGTTTATTGTGCACACTGTCTTTTAGTAATCACATTCTAGATCACTGTAAGAATAATAGTGAAAAATAACATTGCTTTCCAAAGTGATGGTGGAATAAAACCAAATGATCTACTTATTGATCCTGACAGAAAGTACCCAACTCAAATGATCTTATTTATCAAGCAAAATAGAAATTACTCTGCCTCGAACACTAGAACACTGTGAAAGCAAACATCTTAGGAGGACTCCTGATAGAAGAGCCAGAAAACATTTTGCAAATACTAATTTATGTTGGAAGTTTCATTGGGAAAATGGAAAATTGGAAATCTCTCATGTTGTACTGAGAACACCTGGAGGCAAACAGACGAGCGATGGAGAAACGTACCGTCCGACACATTCAGGAGTGAAATATTTGAATTACTTGATTAAGAGTTTGAAGTTTCCACGAGACTTTACTGGATATACTAAAGATATACTGCAGTCACTGCAGGTAGCTGACTGAACCAGCTCGATAAGGACCCTCCGACTCATGGCCGGTGGTAAAGAACCTAATGGAAAGAACCTGAACAACCTTCAGCAAGAGACGACTGAAGTCACTTCACTCAGAGCTGCTCAGTTTGGCAGGCAGCAACAGAAGCTGGCTCTTACTCGAGAGGCATTTGACTTGAGAACATGCAGCTATGGCTGATTGTATCTTTGAGGGTCTGATCTTGTTAACTTATTGCATACATTCATGCTGTTGTGTTGTTTTTATCAACCAGGAGGAAAAGAAGAAAATTACATCAATGTGGGAACAAATTTAAAACACAGTATGCATACTAAGCAAGCAAACACCATTTGAGATTTACACAACACAACTCCAACTAAATTGCCTTTTGCTTATTGGGAATCTAATTTACATCAATTTAAAGCTTGTCTGCTGACACCGAGTGAACACAGAGTACACTGACTGGTAAAATGTGACTGAGTAACTGCAGAAAATATGAAACTTTATATATATATATATATGGGTACTTACAAACTGCCTCTTCTTGGAAGACTCAGCTCTTTCTGCAAAGGAAGAGAGAAGAATTATAATTAATTTTAACATAACCCTTAAATAAATATGCTGCATCTTGTGCACATTTTAGCAAAGTGGATCAATTTGCCAGATTGAGGAAAGTTACTGTTATACCAGGCCAGATACCTGGTATGAATATTCACTGGATTTAAAAAAAACAAACCCTGTATAGCCTGAGAAACACTAAAGTAAACCCACATTAACATTAAAGACCATAGAAAAGTGAAAAAGAAGGACAAGACTGAGGTTTGGTTACAGAAACATGCCAACATCCCTGAATTCTGCTGTTGCAGCAGCAGCTTTACAGCTCCACAAACAGCCACCATATGGAAGGAGACCACAGAAGTGATTTCACAGGTGGGAAACTGTTACATCCCATCACAGACAGCATGTGGAAGAGCTGAACCAAGTGAAATGAAGGCCACGCAACGACCTCACTCTCTCACTCCATACTGACAACTCTGATAAAAGGCATAAAAACACAAAAGCTGAGCACGGGGGACACATACCTGTGAGAACAAATGTCCAGAGTTTACTTTACACCTGAACAAGGTGTAAACTGAGTTGACAATAAGTCAGGTAAATGCTCTAGTTCTGTTGAGTGAATGAAATCTGATGTTCTTTAATAATAATAACACTGTGTGTGCTGGTGAAGCTGGTGAAGCCGACTGAAGGCAGAGTTGCACAGAGGTCAGGGTTTACTGAAACAAACCTGCAAAAGCACCAACATTCTTATGGGATTATACTTTCTCACAGGCATCTTACTTAAAAGGACAAAACCACAGGCACACATTTGCAGTATTGCAACTTGCAAAGCTGCAATACTAATACTGCATCTTTGACTCTGACTGTTAGCACGGTGTTTAAGAGTAGGTACTTTATTGATCCCACAGTGGGGAAATGAAGGTCTTCAATCTAAAAAAGGTGGATATTGTTTACTGTTGAGCAACATAGAGGGAACCAGACAGCACTCAGAGAGTTCAAACCTCCACCAAGGCAACTAAAATCAAACATTACCACAGTTCAACTCTCTAATACGACTGCCTGACCACGAAAACCTGCTGTCCAAGAAAAACAGACATGAGCAATTAATAACTGTGACAAACAAGTAAATAAATGCCCCGTGCAGACAGACATAGTAATGTGCACTTACAGTCCATAGAGGCACACATCTCACTGCATTTGGCTGCATCCAAGTCGACTCTACAGTCAGTTTTCCACCACACTTCCTGTTATACTTATTACAGGGCATTCACACATACTGTATAGAGCAAGTCACGGCTGTCGCTGGGTTATAAATATCACTGCAGCCTCAAAAATCCAGAGATTCAAACGGTGAATCCCGATTCCCTGTTTTAGCGTTCTGGTCCTCCGTGATGAAGAACGTCCCAAAGCTCTTATTTCTGCTCTGAGGAGTGAGGTGGCTGCCTGGAGGAGCCATAACAGAGGATAAACAAATGCATCCTCTGTGGAAGTCTGTTAAGGATTGACACGTCCTTTATTGAAAATCAGTTTGGAATTAGACGCTTCACATGAAGGACTGGAGGAAAGGACGTATGTCAAAGTGTTTCCTCGGTTCCTCTCCTCAAAGTTTTTCCTGGCAAGGCAAATACACAAGTGACGGAAACGTGGATGCAGTTAGAGGAAGTGTGATTCACCCAGAGAGTTCGCTACTGGGCACATCTAGTGACAACAAATGTGCACAGGGAGAACTTGGCACGAGTTTGGTGTTTTAGCCCTTAACATCACCAGCGATGTGTGAAGCTACAGACGTGCTGTTCAGCTTCTTTACAGACATTAAATGACAGATTTCATTAAAACGCTCCACAGAACATATTTCTCTGAACTCTGCCAGTAAAATGAAAAGTAAAACACATCCGACCACAAATGACGCTGCTGCTGCTGCTGCAGCATCTGTTGAGATGCCAGTGCCACATGGCTGCAGCAGTGACAGACAAGCTCACTGTGCACAGATCACTTTATCCTCAGACTTAACAGGACTGCTTATTTAACTACAGTAGTTCCTTGTTTTAACAGCCTCACAGCATCAAACTGTAAACAGCGTATCAATGGTGTGAGACAAATACAAAAGTCTCTGGCTCCAATTATTTGAAATCCTCGTGCTGTAAACGAGGACTGGTAAGTAACCAGGCTCTGGATCAGTTTTGTTTTGTGACTAATTTGATCAGTGACTCTTTGTTGTCTATTGACAACCTGGTAAGGGTGAGGTCTTTTGTCTGAAACCATGTAGGACGCTGGGTTGATGTGTATTGGCTGCTCCAGTCAGCAGAAAAAGTGCTAAGCCCCACTCTCCCTTTGCTATCAATTAGGGATTAATGTCTGGCTTCCCCTGCTGTCGACATGAGACCAAGGGCAGAGAGTTTCCTTGGGAGACATGACCGCAGCTCACACAACACTAATTACCAGCAGGGAATGACTTACGCTGATGGGATCTCCACCAATCACAGCTCACCAAATCGCCGCTTGAAGTCTATAATAACGCAAAGAGACTGAGAGCAAAAGTAATAAATCTATGTACTTATGTAAAAGCAATTCATGCCTCAGGAAACTATTTACATAAGGTGAAATAAATGTCTTGTGATATTTACGCTTTTGATGTTTGATACCTTTCTGAGTAAGCAAAGCCTGTGAAGAGAAAGAGGTCCATTACAAGCAGAGTCAAAGTGCACTGCGTGACATGGTTTTAATGAAACAGAGTGGTAGCACTGCCTCCAACTAATGTTTGGTCTGTCTTTGTCTCAAAATGAGCTTTCTAGCATAAATAAAGAGCCACTGGAACAGCAAACAGCTAATGGGCTCTGTCAAAGGATTATGCAAATTGAAGACACCAGAAACCGAGTCTGGAGAAACTAATCAAGGTTTACTTAAAAGAATTCAACATATAACATTTAGTTATTCTATCTCACTGCTACCTTGCTCCTGTAATCTTCAGACACTTTAGGTTTATATTTATTATTTTGTATAAAAATTATTTTCCACTGTTACTGTGAGGGTCTGCCATTTCCAAATTGCCTTCACACCGAACGCGTGTGTAACTCATCACACTCACCCAAATTCTGAAGGCATTTCTCAAACCCTCAGACTTTTCCAACAAATAACGAAGGCGCCACACCATTGGTTTGGTATCATAGCGGCTCGGCCACCGACTGAGCTCGACTTTCACAAAAAACATGAGACGACGTCATTTCCTGTCGCCATCTTTGCTCAACTGAAAAGAAGCTGGTTTACCTGAGAAAATGACAAAAATGATTTTTTTTTCCTGCACTGGAACAGATTTATGATTCTGCATCATTAGACAATTTAGGGAACACCGATGTATTTGTGAATTTAATCAGAGCAAATGAGAAGTGCATTTTCAAACTTTGATTATTCTGGCAGCGATTCCGTAATACTGATAGACTGACCACATATTCTCAGTCAGTACTGAAGCTTTGCAGGGAGGAATGGCTGAATAAAGCCCAGCCATAGATGGAAATGTGCAGGCAACAGGCTGCACACAACAGCTACTGTGTCCTGCTGCAGATGGAGGCTTTCACGGCACAATGGAACGGGCCTATTATCGCCAGACTCCTTTGATGAAATCATGTGACCTTCTGCTCTATTCCCGACAAAGTAGCTGCAGTAATATTAAACCATGCTCACTTTTATCTCCAGTAGGATGGAACTTAACAAGGACTTAAACTTGTGGTACTTCCAACCCTTGATGTACTCAGAGTCTTGGCCCAACAATGTGTCTGACTCACACTGCTTCAACACCAACAGCGCCACTATCGGGCAGGAGAAATTTATTCAGTGAAAGATTCTATTACACAACAGGCAGGTCAATTTCCAAACATGTCCATTTTTTAATTTGATGGCACTTTAAACCTCTGTGGATTGTAATACATGTTGTGTAGAATACAACTTGAGTGATGCAGTTTTCCTTTCAACTAAACAATGTTACTGGGTTCATGCTGGTTCAGAATATTTTCAAAGAATTCAACAATTTAAACTAAATTTGCACTGATCCTTTTTATTTAAATCCATAATTTAGATGATATCTAGCAAACCTGGCGACGAGCTCTGTCAACAAAGGCCCAATGCTTCATTAATAATTCTGCCTAATGTGTTTAGGATTTTCCTGCATCTTAAGACCAAACACATCCTTGGTTTTACTGAGGGCTGCTACTGAAAACCCCTGTTCTCACATTAAGTCATCAAATCAACTCAGTAGCCTCCTTTAATGTGGATTTCCCCAACGCCCCCTTTTCCTTTTTGCCAGTGGATGCTAGTTCAGCTTCTGTTGTGACCAGTCACCAGATCTACGTGACCACTTTGTAATCAGAGGCTGTTGTGATTCAGTGCCGGCAACCCTCATATGACACTCGGCAAATTGCAGCCTCGGGCAACATATAACTTTAATAGCGAGGGAGATTGTAATCCAACACGTGTGGACACAACAATGTTTAATGTCTGGGGTCCACAGTCTCTACAACACTGCTATTAGGAAACCTGCACGAGTGGCTCAAGGACCAGTGGGAGTAAGCCGTCATCTTCAACCACTGCTCTAGAGCCTAGTTATCAGGTGCACCTTCTGAAAACTAAAGACAGCCACAGCAACTTTATAAGAGCTGTATTTTGGACTGACTGAACAGCTAAATGTCACATAAAACTACACTTTCATCCTGTGTCTCAAAAGAATCTTAAAGGCTGCAATGATCCTAACATCCAAACACAGAGAGGGTAAAAGAGAAGACGCCAAAATTAGAGGTTTCGTTAAGGTTTTTAATTGGTGTTCATGTTCTAATTTAAACTTTTGATGCTCTACAAGGTCTAATACAGAAATGATAACAGGATAACGTGCATGTTGATGAAACTTAGAGGATCCATCACATCATGTTAATGACAGGGTGAAACTTGTAGGCGTTGGTTTTATAATGAATGAATGCAGGTATTCATTTCTTTGTCATTGTGATTGATGCATTTTTTAAATCTAAAACAGCAGACAACCGGTTAAATAAGGCACACTAATAGTATGCTCAGTGCCGTCTTTTCACCGGTGTGTATAAATTTAGGATCACTCATAGAAACACTCCTCCCTAAAATCCACCCTTATTGAGAAACTGTTGGTCCACTGCCATGGCCCACGTAGACTGGGGCGTTCATGGGTGCACCACATACTTGGTCTGTTGCAGGAATACAGCAGTAGTGCGTGCACATTTTGTTCATTTAGTAGACGAGCCCCTGTTTGCTTGAATGAAGAAAGAAGCCCCCCGGTCTTCAGAGGGACCATGGGAACCACAAAGAATCTTAATTAAAGACGACTCAAAATTAAATCTTGGCTTCATCTCATCTAAATGCTGCTTCAAGGTCAGAGACCTCAAGTGTATCTGGAGATTAGGAGAGGTCAAAGAGATCAATAAAGCTGATTATCTGCTCCCGGGAAGTCGACACACTCTACAACACAGGACCGATTGTAGATAGTCTTCAAGTGCATACGTTGACCTCAAGTAGCAAACAAAACAGCGACTGACAGGAGCTATGAGGAGCAGCTGATGAGTGTTAGCTGTAACAAGTGCACCAGTAAAGCCCAGTCCACCGTGTGAAGTAATGTTTACACCATCCTGCACGGTTCAATCTGAAAGACATTGATTTGTCCACCAGGGGCAGATTCAACAGCTTTGCATCCTCACATTTCTCCTCGTAGCTGGATGTTACGTGTCAGCCAATCCAGTGCTGTCAGAGGGAAACAATCCATTAGAAGGCCGACACAGAGCGTAATGATCCTCTAATTCGATGATCTTGCTTTCCTAAAGAGGCCGTCCCTTTAATGTCATGATAATGGCACCGTAGAGCCAAACTAAATGAGTGAAGATATTCACATCTGTCTAACTTCCTCCAGTACCTACAAGTTAGATGTTTGGTTCGTTATCATAAATGGTTCATTCCTCACTCATTATTATCGTTTCAGTGACTTGTCCTGTTAACAGCTGGACAGCTGTTGGACGGGAGCTTGACATCCTTTCAAATGTATGGGGCACAGCTATGGTTTTAAATCTGTGTGTAGCCACCATCTCATTAACACCAGCTGGAAGATGTAGGCCACTGCTGATGTACCGAAATATACTGGGGGTTATTTGCACTTGCTGCTGATGTTATGAATGTGTGCAACAGCTGCAAGCTGAATCTGATATTAGCGTGGGTGTCTGCAGCAGGTAGTTTGATGATTTGTATTGTTAAAATTCAATAGAAATATTAAATTATGTCACTAATGTAGCAGCACTGAACATACAATTCATTATTGGCTGACATTTTAAACCCGATATAATTACATATTAAACTGGAGAAAGCTACAGTAGAATACACAGGACACAAACTGTAGCTTTCTCCATAAGAGCCTTCACTAATGTTGGAAGGAATTATTACAATTTTATGAAATACATTAGCTTCAGGCTCCAATTCCCACAACACAGGCCAAATACACATGGGTGACTAAAGGAAGATCATAAATTATGCAGGAGTCACTGATTAACCTGCTGATTATTTTCATGATCGTCTGATTTATCTAGTTATTCAATTCACAGAATGCAAACACTGGACAAAACGCCCATTTTGACTTTCCAGAGTCAAAGGTGGTGTTTTCAAATGCCTTCTGTCCAACCATGAAATCAAGGATATTCTGTTTATTACCACATATGACAAATGAACTTCACTAATCTAAGATTGTTGCTAATAAATTAGTCAGACGACAACAGAAACCTTTACCAGAAATAAATTCCTGCTTACACAAGCTTTGAGAAGAGGTAATACAGCAATCAGAGCCAATATTTAGCACGTCCACTAATGGCCAGGACCACAGCAAACTTACGATAAAGGCAGCTACATACACAGATTCTGTTCATCTACCTGGAGAAGGTGAGTAAAAGGCCACAGAGTTGTTTGAGTCATGCTCCGTTTGTCAGTCAGATCAAATAGAGATGAATTAATGGCCTTTACACAAAATGAATCTCTTATAGGAGCCAACATGATGTAGTTCCTTCTTTGGACACCAGAGGCTGCTATTGTGCAGAATTTGATCACTAGTACTGGCAGCTCTGTCTGCACCATTTCGTTTTCTACACAACATCTCTTCTCCAGCAGTTAAGAGCTTAGACATTTATTTAAATTAGTTACAAATATCAACTGCAAAACATGCAAATGTGTCTGTTCAACTGTGGTTCAGAGATTCTGGTTTCTTGTTTACGTGTTTGGGTTGTAAGAATTCTACTCTGTCCAAGCTGATAGCACAGTGAGGTCCAGTGTGTTAATTCTTCCTCAAGGACAACTCAATCTTTTAATCTCACCCCTTTAACAGCTAATAGAAACTCACATCTTGCCCAAGGACACTTCAGCAGAGAGACTGTTCGCCTCTGATTAAAGAAACGTTATCTTATTCGCTTGTTCAGCACAGAATCTGTTCCCACTGTCAGATTAGTACAAAGACAATATCTCATTCTCATTAGAATATATCTTTGTACCCAGTGTTAATAATATAATATACGTTTTGATCATATGAACAGGATTTATCATTTAGCGATAAACAAAAACGTGGCAGTTGATGGCCTTTCTGGTGCCGCACCGTCCCGTTCTGTCAGCCGGGCTGCATCTCACCAGCTGGCTCACAACACTTCACACAAACGGCTCTTTGGAGGCACACAACATCGCTGCACTTGTCTCAATAGCTACTTTTTATTATGAGGCAGTGCTGGATTGATGTGTTAGAAGTACAGTAAAGCTCACAATGCAGTGTGGTAGCTCCTGACAGACTGCTCCTAATTAAGATGAAGGACATGTACAGCTGCTATAGGCTTCATTACAATCCATATAAAACCTACAAATTTTATATAATGAGGGAACACTGCTGCTATATACCAGCACAACCAGACTGCAAACCTAGTGAGACTAGAGGCACAACCATAAAAGCTAAAGGGAATCATCTTGTGTGAGGACATTGCTTGTTGAAAGCCACATTGCTCCAGACATGGCAGCATCATTATAGCTACGTTGGTACAGACATAATGACGTTTATAAGTTACTCTTTTTAAAAAAAAAAAAAAAGAAAAAAGCACCAACCTAACCCTGTAAGCAACAACACAAGTCTAATGCTCCACTCCGCATATTTATAAATCACATAAAATACAGGAAAAATCACTGGGAATCAAACGTCTACAGCATTTACCAACACCAGAACATCATTTAACTAGAATATAACCTTATTGAACTGTGTCTCCTCCAGACAAACACAACATACCGACAGCGCCGAGTTGAACAACACGTCTTAGTTCCTCTGTTTATTTAGAGAACTCATTAAAGTCTGATACTGGGAAACCACCTCTCCTGCATATCGTTGGTTAGTCTGCGGGTGTTTTCGATGGGCCTACAAATAGATTCTGCACCTGGTCACATTCATTAGGCATCAACGTGCACATTAAGGTTTTTTTTTATTCTTTCTTTGATGATTCAAGATTAAGTAAAAAAAAAAAAGTGAGACTACAAGGCCTTACTGGAAACCACAATAAGAGCTGTTCTGTAGCACACGGCAACATTTTTGACCAAGTCTCCTTTCCTGACCAGAGGAGG
>NW_018128061.1:507131-538041 GCF_001952655.1 Monopterus albus | reverse complement strand
CAGGAGACAATTAGCTTAACTTAGCATAAGGACTGGCAGCGTCGCTACTGGCATGTTAATTAGTGAGCTTTACTGCTGGTAGATGGATTCTGTAACCTTTGGACAGAGACAGGCTGTTTCCACTCTTTATGCTAACTTAGGCCAATCAGCTGCTGCCTGTAGCGTCCATATTTACCATACAGACCTGAGATTGGTGTTGATATTCTCATCAGTCTCAGCAAGAGACTAATGAACAAACAGTAACAATAAAACATGAGGGGAACAAATAGCACTTAATACATAGGAAATGACACTTGGTTGTTTTAAGATCAAGTCTAAGTCAAATTTAAACCTAAATTTATTTGAGATCATGAAGCAGCAAGGGATCTTTTCCACTTCAGGCCAAAGCACACACACACACACACACAGTAATGCAAACAGTCCAGCTCTGACTGGACCGATGTTGTGCCTTCCTGCCCTGACAATGAATTGTGCTGCTGAACAAGCTACGCTCATTTGCCTGACAAACTAACTTCTGTGCTTCATTTTTAACATGACAGTTAGAACGCTATGGCCACCTTAACCACTGGACGCTGGGTTTGGTTTAGCGAGTGCACGTTAGGGCACATAAAGAAGTCTTGTGTGGAAGACAGAGGGAGGTGGTGTCCAACAAAGGAATACAGAGACTAGGGCTCAAAATTACTGTGTGGAAGCCGTTGATGATAAATGCCATTACAAAATGCAATGTTATCATTTCTCCAAGGAAACCAATTAAAACCATCAAGAACTGAAACAGCATAAACGAATGTCTGCATTTCTGCGGTCTAATTTTCATAAAGATTCATAATCATAGAGGAGACACAGAGCATGAAAGTCAAATGTTACCAGCTTGTTTTTAAAGATTTGCTCAGCAGCTAAATAAATAAGACGTTAGAGGAAACAGCGAGTTCTCAAACAAGCAAAACTTACCTTTGTGTATTGTGAAATGAACCATGGAGCATAAAAGCTGTTTTATTGGTTGGATTTATCGCCCGCTATCGCAGGATAATTAAAACAAACGACACATTGGATCACAGGGAGTTTGCAATTCAAACATCATGTAGCAGTTGGAGCTGAATTTAAAAAGACTTCTTTTCCATCAGATACTCTCTAAGTGACACGTAGTAGAGAAAGCAAAACAATAAATCAAGTCCCGTTTACAGTGCACTGTACTGCAGAGTTTGCAGGCTGGAGAGATGATTAATGTCTGATGGGTCTTGGATTAAAAATAATAAGACGAGGTGTAAAGTATGAGCAATTTCATATTTCAGAAGACCGTCCTCATGTTGTGGCAGAGTGACGGCAGTAATTTGATTTACTGCATCATTCATTCCGACTGTTGTCTGAACTGAGCGCTCACCTCAGCCAAGCTTTCTGACAGAAAAGCAAAAGCCTAACTGTGCAGCCTATTATCATAAAAAGTCAATAAAAGTCAAGAAATCCCTCCACACAACACACAGTAATCAATCTTGCTCCACCAGCACAGAGCTCTCGCTCCCCCGCCGACAGCTAACACAAATGAAACGTGACAGATGATTTCTGGTCATTTCAAAAGTAACAATGTTTGGACACAAATCCAGAAGCACATCAACTATTATCTGAGAAGAACATCTTCAGACTGATTTCAGTCAAGTGTACATTTACTGAAAACTGTCTTCACAGTTCAGCCAGAGATTCCCTCACACTCAGGACACAAGCACACATCGCTGCACAGCCAAGATGCTGCTCACTCTGCACTGTCAAGTGTTAAAGCAAAAAGGTTTCAAAGTCCTGTGTTCAGTCAATGCAGGAGCCTGGGAAGCTGCGCATACTGCATGCACGTCACCCTATAGGCACAGCTGCACACACAGGAACAGGCGTATTTGCTTGCCTACCTGTAGCCCTCGTCTCCTCAGAATGCTGGACTCATCCATGGTACAGAGCCCCGACTAATCACGCCTCCCTACCAGTCCATAACCATGCTGCACTGCCTCACTCCAGCCTCCTGCTCCCTCCCTCCCTCAGGCTAAATCTGATCTTAGCAGCTGCTAAACACTTCCATCAGAACTTATCTGATTGGAGGGGGGTAGTCAGCTGACACCTCCTGTTGTTCCTCTCCTCTGTAACTTCAGGAGTGAAGGAGAGAGATATAGAGATGGAGCGAGGGAGCGAGGGAGAAAGAGGAGGAGGATCGGCAGAAGGGGAAAGATAGGCAGTTTTAATTTAGCATAGCAACGGGTGGGGGTGAGTAGGAAGTGCGGTGTGGGATACCAGGGACAAGTGGGAGCCCCAAGATTCATTTCTGTGTGCAGCCACGCTCATTGGGCACCCGAGGTGACCATGAAAATGAGAGGATATCCTTCCCAGCATTGTTCTGCCTCAGCAATGAATCTGGCCTCCTGTGTGTAGCAGGCAGGCAAACAGACCCCCCTGGTCTTATTGCAGTCAATGAGTCATATGAAAACTACAGAACACACACCTGAAGGTTAGGCCGGTGACAGGAACATGATGACTGAGACTACAGCTGGCAGAGATCGAAGCACTGTATATGGAGGAGGAATAAAAGAAAAATAAAACGTTGCTGCTCAACACTTTTCAGACCTGCTGTGGAAATGTGCAGTGCTGCATGCCAGTCTGACCATGTGCAACACTTCACCTCCCAATATTGACTCATTATCATAAAATCGACCGCACTTCCCTGCACAACCTGTTATGTACACAACTGTATATCCTTTGTCTGCTTCCAACAATTTCCTGCGCTGCTTCTGTCTGTTCCAGCTCCACGCTGAGATGAGTTTTGAGACGGTCAGGACGTGATCACAGATCTTCACACTTCACTAACTCAGTGTCCCCACACCCTCCTGAATTATTAGCATTTGGAAAATAAGTTGTTTCTGAAGCCATGCTGCCAATTCCATCCAGTAATTTTGCAATTTCTGTTTCATTCTAAAACAGCCCCCCCCCCCTTTTCTGTCTCTTTTTCACCCCTTCTCACTCATTTCCATTCACTGTGGTACTGCTCAGTGAATATTAAGTGGGCCCCTTCTATTATCCCCATCTCCAACCAAGCTCAAATGATTTCTTTTAGAGAGGAGGGCCTGGAAGGACAGCTACTCCCTGCTACGGACGCTGGAGTGGTTGCACAGGATGGTCAGACAGGTGACCACTACATCAACTTTTCTCATTTGGAATCATATACAACAGAGAGCTGATAAAGCATGCTGCAGCGGACCGACAGACAGTCAACTGGGCTGCTCTGCTGATAAGAACAGAGTCGAGAGTCCAGGTCTGCGATCAGGGAATCAGGCTGTGCTAGAACCTCAGAAGATGAGGATTACATCTTAAACAATGCCCTCCAGATTACCTGAAAGAAGTACAGAACCCCGTTATGTTCAAATGACTATTCTTGAGTCAATGTCTAGTCTGTGGCTGCTTAAAGGAACAATTAAGAAAAGTTCACATTCCACTTTTAAAGAAACAAGATGCCACAGAAACATGGGAGCGGTCATTAGTCTTCAATAGATAAAGTCTGTTTCTATACTGTAAGGTGTCTGTAACGAGCACTGGGCACTATTCTTAGAATCTTACAATCAGATCTTTTAATTCATTTGACAGTTAACGCAAGATATTTGTCGGCTCAAACATCTCAAATGTGAGAATGCACTGCCTATCTCGGTTTTATCGTTAAACGAATATCTCTGGGTTTTGAACTGTTGGTTGGACAGAAAAAGTAATTCTGCAATATTATCTGGAGCCATGAGGAAGATGTGGTGGTGAGCATTATTGCTTCACAGCAACAAAGTTCTGGTTTCGAACCTGGCGACTGAGCTGTCTGTGCAGTTTGCATGTTTGCCTGTGTGGCTTTTACTCCAGGTACGACGGCTTCTACCCACAGTCTAAACACAAGCAGGTGAGGTTGAGTGAACAATCTGAACTACCCAAAGGATCGCATCAGGAAGGACAGCCGGCATGAAAACTGTGCCAAATTAAATATAGGGACCAAGTGAAATGACTGCGGAGACCCCTGGTGGGGAGCAGCTGAAGGAAAAATAAATCTTGAGCTATGGGAAAGTCATAACTGTTATTTCAAGCTGTTTTTTGTAAATTCCAAGCAGTTTTCTTAACCGATAGTCGGCCACGTTAATCAATTATCAGCTAATCGTTAGTTTATGAGATACATTTATTCATAATAAAACTGTTTTAACTATAATGTGATCTATATCTGCCATAGAATCTGAGCGAACTGGGAATTTAAAGATGCAGTAAACACCAAGTTACTTGAGTTATGAATGAAACAACACAAAATAACAATGTGC
This sequence comes from Monopterus albus, assembly GCF_001952655.1. Lineage (NCBI taxonomy): Eukaryota > Metazoa > Chordata > Actinopteri > Synbranchiformes > Synbranchidae > Monopterus > Monopterus albus. The sequence goes on along the minus strand of NW_018128061.1, from coordinate 533,728 downwards.
AAGATAATGCGCACATCTTAGCATCAGAGCGGCTTGTGTGTTGTTCAGTGTAGGCTGCTCAGCTAGTGGCCTACAGATGTCCTGGTGGTGCACAAATGATAAATGTATGAATGCTCTCAGCTGGCCGACACTCCTCTCCCAGTCTGCGTTAAAGCAGGCTGAGATAGCAGCTACATCAAACAGACATCAGCTTCATGCTGCAGTGTTCATCGACACAACAGTGTGAGCACAGACAGCTGTGCTGACACTCTCTCTTGCTTACATGGTGAGGAGGTACATTTGTTTTAAAGCTGGTGTGGCCCATAAACACAAAACTGTATATCATTAAACAGCAAGAGGCACCATCTAGTGGTGTAACCAGGTTACTACAGCAAAGCAGCACATTTCCTGACAGGTGACATTGCACGTCCACATATTCTACACTGCTGATTAAAAAATATTTGAATCTATTAATGGCCATTAACATAAACAACTTTTCTGATATTTTATAAACTTGGCAACATAATATAATTAGTTATATGTACTTCTAATCCCACTATGAGGAAGAGTTTAGATAGAAACATCACACAAAGTGAAGCTGCTTTGAGGTGGGTTTCTGGGGGCAGCTGTGAAGGCAGACACTTTGTGCCAGTGGCCTTGGAGCAGAGCCACAGAATCGCCTCTGGTAGAAGTCCAGGGGTTGTCTGTGACTCATTTCCTGCTGGCATGCGGGAGGCTGAGGTTGTTTCCTCTGCCTCAGGAGGGAAAAAGGGAGAGCTGGCACCAAAAGCATGCCGAGAGTGCAGATTGAGTGACCCCTAGTCTCTGCTCTGCCTGAGCTTATCAGACCAAGAGGCAACCTGCAGATGTAAGGCAGGCAGACGAGGGATACGGCCTGTAAAGAGAGAGCAGTAAGAAAAGAAAGGGTCAATTCCCTCCATACAAACCAGCACAAAGAATCCATCTGTCTGAAGCCAAAGGAGTTCAATATCCAGCCATGATAAAACCCCACAGAGCCAAGCCCCCAGTGGAAAAGCCAAGTCTAGCCTTGACAACAAACACAAAGATACAGTCAAAGAAAAAGTAAAGGCACAGTTTGCATTTTCCTGGTTTTCTGCATGAATTGCTCATGACATGTGATCTGGTCTTTGCTAAAGTCACAAATATCAACAAAACATTTCTAAGCTGAAAACAAATGGCCATGACCTTTCATGTCTTTAACACATTAAACATACACAGCGATGGTGGAAAAAGTCATGGAAACTGTTTTAATAACTGGTTGAACCACATTTGGCAGCAACAGCCTCAAGCGAGCGCTTCCTACAGCTGTGGATCAGACCTGCACAAGGTTCAGAAGGAATTTTGAATCCTCACAGAACTGTTCCAAGCTCAGTTATATTCTTAGGACGCCTGGTGTGAATGTCTAGAGTTCACTCTACAGCATCTCTATTGTGTGGAGGTCTGGGTTCTGACTGGACGACTCCAACACGTGGATGTTGAGTCTCTGAAGCCATTCTGTCGTAGTTTTACTTCAGTGTTTATGGTCATTGTCCTGCTGCATCACCCTGCTTGTTCTGAGCTTCAGCTTGCCGACAGCCACCCTGACATTATCCTGTAAGATACCCTGATAAACTTCTAAATTCATTTTCCCTTCACAATGGCAAGCAGTCCAGGTCCAGATGCACCAAAATAGCCCCACATCAGTGCTTTATCACTGTTGGGACAATGTTTTTATGACATACATAATGCTGTGTGTTCTTCCCAAACAGTTCTACCTTTGTTTCATCTGTCCACAGGACATTTTCCCAGTAGCCTCGTGGTGTGTGAAGGTGGCCCTTGGCAAACTTCAGGCTGCTGCAGTGCTGCTTTGGAGAGCAGTGGCTTCCTCCATGGATACCTGTTCAATATTTGACTTATGGTTGACTCATGATCAGACATGTTAACCAACTCCAGTGAACCCTTCAAGTCTTCAGCTGCTACTCTAGGGTTCTTTTTTTACCTCACTGAGTCTTCTGCATCGTGCCTTTGGAGTGGTCTTGGCTGGGTGCCCCCTTCTATGGAGAGTAGCTACAGAACCACATCATGTCCATTTACAGACTGTGGACTGATGAATATCTAAAGTCAGTGAGACGACTGTGACCCTTTCCAGCTACATGCAAATCCACAACTCTTGATCACAGGTCTTCTGAGATCTCTCTTTTTTACTAGGGTTCTTTTTTTACCTCACTGAGTCTTCTGCATCGTGCCTTTGGAGTGGTCTTGGCTGGGTGCCCCCTTCTATGGAGAGTAGCTACAGAACCACATCATGTCCATTTACAGACTGTGGACTGATGAATATCTAAAGTCAGTGAGACGACTGTGACCCTTTCCAGCTACATGCAAATCCACAACTCTTGATCACAGGTCTTCTGAGATCTCTCTTTTTTATTTTTGTGAGGCCTGGCTCATATCAGCTGACGCTCGTGAGGTCTTGGCTGGGTGCCCCCTTCTATGGAGAGTAGCTACAGAACCACATCATGTCCATTTACAGACTGTGGACTGATGAATATCTAAAGTCAGTGAGACGACTGTGACCCTTTCCAGCTACATGCAAATCCACAACTCTTGATCACAGGTCTTCTGAGATCTCTCTTTTTTATTTTTGTGAGGCCTGGCTCATATCAGCTGACGCTCGTGAGTAGCACACTGACACCATTTGAGTGTTTTTAAGTCAAGGTGGTTCTAAAGCCTCCATTCTCATTTCACTGACTGGACTCCAGGTTTGCCAACACCTGACTCCAGTTGAAGTTTAGTGACAGCAGAAACCTCGTGTTGTCATGACTTTTTCCATCATCACTTTGTATGTTTAATGGGTTTGTTCAATAAACACATGGCAGATCATGAATGTTTGTGCTCAGACATTTCATGGCAGCTCATGCAGAAAACTGCAAACAGTGCCGTTACTCTTTTCTTTCTGTAGTAACCATGAAGAGCCACTATCTGCAATGCATCACTTTCAATTCCTCTCTGGTTTTTCAATCTGGAATAGTCAAGTAAATGCATGGATTCATAGGATGAAAATAATGTCAGCTTGAGTCCACATGAATAATCCAATTTCCTCTATTTCCACGAAACACACAGTCACACTGTGCATAACACTGTCACATCCGAATCGCCGAAGAGGGAAAATTGCATCTCAGACAGAGCAGATGACAGCGTGTCAACTCTAAATACTTTATCTAGAGTGACAGTTTCATTTATATGACAGCCAGATGTTTACAGTTACATATCACTGCATTTGTAATTTTGGAACGTGTAAGGCCAGTGGATTTCTCCAAAGCTACTCCGTGAAGCACAACAGGGTGGATGCAAAAACAGAGATGAAAGCACGTCATGAACATGACACTAAATCTTTTTATGCAGTAAGATAGCATCACTTTTGTTGAAATGCTATAGCAGCATATAATCTGTAGTAACTAAATAATACTTCCTACAGTGACAGTTTGGTTATGAGTTTATCAGGAGAACGGCTGAATCTTTAATCGATTTTCTCTTTGTTTGTAGGTTGGTGCATTGAATGTGTGTTTGTGAGAATAATTGATTTACAATCACTAATAAGTACTTGATGTTATGTAGGTGGCAGCTAAGATTCATTTCCTAAGTTTGAGATTTGAAAAGGAGAAAGATATGTTTATAAAGCAATTAAAACACACAGCAATAAGTCATAATGTCAAACCATGGATCACATTTTAAAAAAACATTACTCTGCACAAACCTCTTCTGCTCAAATCGTGTACCCCACACAGGGAGCAGAGAACAAAGATAGAGAGACCACAGACAAACAAATCAATAAGATGCATCTGGGTAACATCATTTCCACTCCTGTTATTTGTGGGAAGGCGGCTATTCAGCGCAGTAAAATTTCCATTAGAGGCAGGCCAATATAAAAAAAGAAAAATAAAAACGCCCCACTTTGGAGATTTTTATTTATATATATATATATATATATATATATAAATAACAATCTGACTGAAAAATCTCCAATATTAGTAAAAACGTTATGGCTTTAGTGGCCTTCCCTTCTTCTACAACAACAATATCAGGAAAGGACATCACAGACTACAATTACAAGGGAGTCCACAGAGGCCGGATTATGACAGTCTTATCTCCATACAACACCAGAAGTAAAGTATTGATTTTCTGCCAAAGAACATCACAGTCAAGAGAGATGTGCCATGCTAGTCAAAGAGCCATGCACCCCCAGGGGCGTGATGGAAGAGCATAAAGGAGGGAAAAGAGGCAGAAAGCAATAACAGGAGTCCTGTGGGGAAAAGGGGGGGGGGCAAAGCATTGCTGACAGAACCAGGGGAGGCTTAGAGGACGTGGGACAAAAAAAATATATGAAGCCACAATCTGACTGCTTGCATTTTAGGTTCCTGAGTATTTGAGACGGGACTATTTGAATGCAAATGACTAAAGTGGATGCACTTTTGTATATTAATCAATTTGTAGGATGTTACAGGAGTTCACAGTGAAGCACAGCTGAAAACAAATGATTCATTTGTCAAACTAATTCGCAAACCTTTAAAATGATTTAAGCAAAAATGCTAAATATTCAGTGTTTGCATCTTCTCAAATGGGAGAATTAGCTCTTTCTTTGCAGTTTTATATATTGTAAACTTATTATTTTGACTGTTGGTCGGGCAGAGTTAGCTCTCTGAAGGCATCACCTACACTGGGGCTGTGCTTTCTGACATCTGATCGACCAACTCATTTAACAAGTAAGAAAATAATCAGTAAGCTGACTGATTAAAATGAAATCGCTCACTACTTGCACCTCTAAACTAAAACAGATATGAAAAAAGAAGCTGCAGTACAGTAAATACATCACAGTGCAGGTGTGTTCGCTGCAGATGCCGGGCTCCTCCCACAGAAAGATCAAGACAAACAAGGTTTCAGTATCATTAACTACAATTAACCATTTTGATTAGCTGCTCAAAATTATGACCATCTTGATAATTAGAAGAAAGAACATTCAGGCCTCCATTCGATAGCTCTTGGCGTTATACTGTAGTCAAAGTAGCGTTCCTGGGGTTTGGACTGTTTTTCAGATGAATCAAGACCTTTGATGACAGAGCTTGGGCTCTGTGACAACTATTTTATTGCCCAAAACAACAATCAAGAAAAGGATCAGCTGATTAAATCATGAAAATCCTCAGCTTTAGAAATGTTATCAACTCAAAAGCAGCAGTGACACCTACAACTACACTCATGGTCAGTAAAGTAAATGTAGGTCTTGTCTCTAATTATAAATACCAAACAAACAAAGACCCCCCCCTCTAGCACCTTCTGTACTGATTTTAACCACAGCAACCCTTTGGCTTCTTTAGTGTCGCTCAACAGCTGTGAGGTGATATAAGTGAATTATGCACCGTTGCGTCCTGAAGAGTAAAATACTGCAGCTTCTCTAGTGTTTTTAGAACAATGAAACTACAGCAGTGACATCCTGAACCAAAACCAAATTCATTTTGAAAATTGCTCGTTTCAAATTGGATGAACCGTAACCAAACCCATCAACCAATTAAATCTCCTCCTCTGTTTGCCAAATTTGTCAGTGGTTACAACTGACAACAGCCTCGTGCTGGCACAGCAGCCTGTTTGCTGGCAGCCCTCCATTCACTCATTGTCACCAAGGTCAGGGATCCAGAAACATAACCATCACTCTGCCTGCACAAGTGACAGGCAACATCTCTGCCAGTTGTTTGATCCAGTTTTATAATGTAAACTACTTCCTCTGAAGCAAAGGAGACTCGCAATTACCAGGATTTTCTAATTCAGGATTAAAACTCAAAGAGGAAAACAACAAACAGTGGCTAAGAGCTCAGGTGTTTCTCTTTGCTTCTCTCTCAAGGTCAGCCAGTGCACCATCTTTTCCAAGCTCCTTTGAAAGCAGGATAATACGGCGGTGGTGGAGGAGCCCCTGAGGTGTCAGTGGAGGCGACTCCAAAAGATGAGGTTAAGATGTGGAAACACATCAGCCATATCTGAGCAGCGGTCGGCAGCATGTCATTTTCTCCTGGCGCTAACCACGGAGTCAGCAGAGGCATGAAAACAGTGTGGAGAATAAGGAAAGGTACAAGATAATATCTGAGTTACAGACTACACAAACAAATATGTTCTACCACAGTATTTGATTATATCCAGTACAGATGCAGCTGCACTTCAGGGATGCTTGTGCAAGCTAGAACAAAAGAATACATTTATAATAATGTCAGTAAAAAGTGAACATTATAAATTTAAGGCAGAGTTTGGTTTATATTATTCAAGTGACCTTAAGGTTTAGAAAAAGAACAAAAACTGGAAAACAGGAAACTGATTTCACACAATTATCAAAGCACTACCTACATTTTTCAGATTTCTGGAGAGAATCCAGACATAAAACTATGGAAGGATTCATTTATTTCATGAGAAGCTGCTGCACCATGACACTAATCCAAGCTTCACATTATTTTTGCACTTGTAATTTATCTAATAAAACCACAGCACTACACTTTTACATAAATGACATTCATGATGCCATCACAAAAGTCTCCTGCAGGCTTCTGGGTCCCCATGACTTCACAGCCTCACCTGAGAGATGAGTGTTCTCTCTATTAACTCCTGACAGAAGCTGGGCTCTGACTGCCAAAGAACCTTTGTATCACATTCCCCACAGTGTCAAGGTGACCTGACAAATGTCACAGAGGAAGAGTCTTGCAAGCATCCACATCTGTCTAGACAGTCAGACCCAAGTTCTTTCTATCATACTGTAGTTTAATCAGTATTGGTAGGTGACTAGAGACCCTTGATCCTCCATATTCAAGTGTTCTTGAGCAAGAAGTAGAACAGCTGTGCGGAGTGCTGCTGCGTTGTGACTGTCGGCAACCGAAAGAAATGTTTCCATTCAGGTCAAGTTGTAAAACTTAAACCTGATGCACCACTTATCCACAATTATGCTACAGGAAGTCATGTAGTCATTCACTCTGCAGGAATCAAAGGGATTAATCTGTGGCTTTTACAAGCACAAGGAAACAAACACTGTTAAAGCACTAGCGCCCCCCAGTGCAGGGAGCGAGTGCAGATGTTTTGCACTTAAAAGTATTTAAAGATGAAATCATTAAAATCATGTATTTGTCAAGTCAATTTATTTATATAGAAACAACCAGTGTTTTAATGGTCTGTGTTTCATGCTGTACTAGTAAGTCTAATAAATACAGAGCCACATATTGTTGTGGTGGCAGTTACTGCTGCAAAAAGGGTCACCATGATGTCATGTGACAACCAGCTCGATCCGGTCTGGTTCAGGTTACAGTGTGTTTTTCTGGGTCGACCCTCTAAGATTACCAACCGTTCAGTTGCCCACTAACCAAAATACACTCTCACAGCTACCGTACAAGCGCCTGCACACATACTCACATACTCACAAACTTCACATACTTCCTATTACATTAACCAGTAGCACACATGCACTGGGAATGACTCGCAGCTCCACAGCATTGGCTTAGCCTCTGATCGCATCTCTCTCTTCAGAGAACAAGATCACGGTAGAGCGGTGTCTATCAGTGTCGTCTGACAGAGCGGGACCATGCTGAAGGTCACCTCTGTCATCATGACTCCAGTCAGTCATAAATCAAATGAATCCAAACTAGAGACCCACCTGGTTTTATCCTGTTTTATTTTTTTTTTCTCCTCAGTTATGTGGATTTGCATGTTTAAGCATTTAGACTTCAAACACATGCTAAACAAGTGACAATCTGAAATAGTTGTGTATATTTAATTAGCTATTAATAAATAAATATATAAATCACTGTATTTATGAAGCACTTGTCAAAACAGTGCAGGAACGCGTTTTATAAACCTGCAGCAGTGATGGACAACAACCATTAACAAATCACACAGGTCATTCATTAAAACCGATCAGTCTCACTACACAAAGTAAAAGGGCTTGAAGCAGATGTTTGATCTCAGCCCACAGACAGCTGCTGTACATTGCCTGAAAAGGTTTGAACATGATCATGTTGTTCAGTAGTTTTATTTATCTGCTGAAAGAATCACTGACTGTATAGAAAAGTCTGGCCATCACAATCTTAGTAGTGCTTCACTCCAGCTAATCCAAACATGAGCAAAGAGGTGGAGCGCTAGCCACCAGTGGCAGGAGCCTGTCACTCAAAGTAGCTGTTCCCTTCATTATGTATACATTTTATCCTTAATATAATTTAAGCAGGAGATGTTAAAGACATAGAAAGGGAAATTAGCTATAGAGCCCAAAACCATTTTGGTACCAGGCTGTACACGTTTGTTTCTGCTGTAAAGTTGAGCACTTTAACATTGGAGTCTATGGGAACTGACTCCCTTTTGGAAACAGCCTCAAGTGGCCATTCGAGGAACTGCAGGCTTCAGTTGTCCCCTTGGAAAGAACTGTCCTGGACATTATGTACTGAAGAAAACACACAGTACACAAAAGAACTGGCTGTTTGTAGTTTATCTGTCTACTAATAAAGAAAACATCTGAGACGTGCACAGAAGCAGCAGCCCAGCAGGGATCAGGTGTGTAAGACCCGAGTCCACACACACACACACACACAGGTATATTATAATTTTACACTGACGTCTGTTATTATTTGCATTGCTTACTAAGTTAAATACTGAGATATTGTGGTTACAGTATATGTAAAATATCTTAACAAAAGTCCCTTAATTTCACAAAGATGGGTTTTTCCCCGACCGAAAGACGTGGCAGCCTTCTTCCTGGCTGAGGATGTAAAATACTGTGGCAGGGGTCATGATGTACAGTACTCACCAGGCTGGAGGTGAGGGAGGGGTCTGACTTTCCCAGATTCAGGGAATGCATACGGCTCAAGTTAGAGGTCTCAGATGACGGGTGCCATGCCGTCTGTGTCAGCTGGGGGTTGGAGGGTAACAGGAGGTACTTTCCTATAGAAAAAGAACAGGAGGCTCAGTAATGCTGAGAAAAATGATGACCAAAGTTTATCCACTACCACTGGCAGAAAGTACTTCTACACAAATACTATACTTAAGTTAATTTTTGAAGCACTTAAAGCTACAGTACATTTTTCTAATATCTTGTCAAAATATGTTCCAAAAAACGCTTAACGTGGAGAGGTGCTGACTCAGCCTCACTGATTTCACAAGGAAACACTACTTTTTAGCTCAACTACATTTATTTGACAGTTTAAGATATTACACATTTACACTTACACATTATAAAGTTAAAGGTTAATCCAGCACATTAAGAGGCCACAATCCCAACATTACATAACCACAGTACCAGGACACAACAAACTCAGATCAAATAACACTGAATGAATAAATAAATCCACTTTAAGCTCCCGTAAGTGGCCACTAGATGGCACTAAGTGTTACTTCTAGCATTCATCCACTTTCATCCATCCTCTTTTATTCTGAAACCTCAGTACATGAATGCTAGAAGAATCAAAAACAGCCTCAGCAGCTCTCCTTGTACTACTGCCACTATGAATTGGAAAATCTTTGACATAAGTGTTTTTCTTTTATCTACATGTGTATATTCCCATTTTTCTGTTTAAATGCGCACTCCAGGAGACAGTAAATTAAGGAAGATAAGTCAACTGCGCTCGTAACACACAGGGAATATCCCCGGTTCATTGGGCCTATTGCTGGTACGTCTCTTCATCAGATATGCTTTGAGGGGCCAGCTTTATGAAATCCCTGCCCTGCTAATAGCAAAACCTGAAGTGGGAAATTACAGGATTTCAGACACTTCTAATGATTCAGAGGAAGTCAGGCTGACATTTCTCTGAAATAATATAATGAAAAATATGAGGTGGTGACAAAGTCAGCGCGGGAGCTGGTACGTCTCTTCATCAGATATGCTGGGCTTTGAGGGGCTCAATGAGCAATCTGTCTTACCTTAAGTACAAGGTCATTCAAAGAAGGCTAGGACTTTCTACAGTAGCATGGATGTAAATAGTCATTTCTATATTTTCTTTTGTTTAGTCCTAATTAAATCACTAATTAGTTAAGTGTCCATCGTACCACCATCACTTTGCTGTGTTAGCTCATCGATGCTTGCCTTCTTATTGTGGACATCTATCTGTTGTCGTTTTCAAACCTGCCTCTGGCCTGGTTGGCTGTTCCTCCAGTCGATGGGACCAGCCATTTAAATCAAACAAATCAGAGATGTGGGTGGTAAACTAAAGGCTAGCGGCTTCCATCAAGGTTGCCTGCTGCATGCTGAGTTGTTTAACTGTACTGCAGTAAGATTAGAGAAACGTAGCGCCTTGCATTGCAAACACAGAGTTTAGGGTCGACCAAAAACTAAGGACAGGATTCTGTGATCAGACCTTACATAATAAACATGTGAACATTTCTGCCTGCTGTGTTACAGACATCCTCACTGTTAACGTTGATAACTGCAGTAACACCAAGAGAACTGAAAGGAGACCAAACAGGATGAGGAGGGAAGAGTGTGGGCCTTCCTTCCTAACCGGCAAACGCTTTACTCACTAGAGGATCATCACATCCCGGCATAAAGGAAACCTCGTCAGACAGCAGTCAACACTTTTAGAAAGTGTTCATTTTTTACATTCTGCTCTGGCGTTTGCAAGGTCAGACTGTGCAGTTCCCAGCCTTGTGCAGACGCTCATTTCAAGCAGGCTTCTCCGCTCACACGTGTCACTATTCTTCATCATTATACAGTTGAATATTTCATGTCTTAGCAAAGGTTCCTCACGGTGGATTTCAAGGTTAAGCAAAGCTCCGTCTTTCAAAACAAGTTACCTCAGTTTTCAAACATTACAACTACATTTAATCACATTATTATTCCTTCACACAGAGAAAACACTTTATTGCTCAAGGGAGATTAAAACCTGATACTGATCTTTTATTACATTTATTACGGGCTGACAGAGGGTTTTCATTGCGGCATAAAGATTAGACTGCACTCATCTGATAACCTATTTTTCTCAGGACCACAGTTTCAAAGCAATTTCACTTCATGTCCTACACACAACATTTATCAAGCCAAGGGTCGTGCTTCCCTGGTGCAGGAGTGAATTCAGAGGTATGCTTAAGCTAAACAATGCATTCATCTGACTTGAAGCATCTCTACACCATTTAGTGGCCTTTCCTAAAAGGTATGTGCCCTGTGCCAGCTGCAAGTACAGATTAGCTATAGTGCAACAATAAATCATACTAAAAATCAATACCAGGAAGAAAGCCCTGTCAAATTCCATCTCAAATTAGAAACAAATGCACCACTCATTTTGCCTTAATAGCATATTCACACATAAAACAGACCATGAGTTTGAGGTCTTCCAGCTTTTTGAACTGAGGCAAACAGAGAAGTTGCTCATCTGTAGTTGACCAGAGTGAATCTACCCTCATACACCCCTCTTTGGGGCCAAATAATGAGTCAACATCATTTAACTCGCACACTGAGCTTCCATATGAATGCTCTCCCATTCTAAGGCAAATTTAATTGTGCATTATTGGCTGTCACTGAGGACAGACTCCTATTCATTTGTCCAGAGGCAGGTTTAAACTGGGCATTTTAACCATTTCTTGCTCTTCTCTTCCTGAGTTTGTCCAGCTATTAGACATGATTTGTTACTGGAAACTCTATGCACCCGTTTCCAGTTGTGTCACACCCTCTTCAAACCAGTGAGAGGAGCAAAGACAAAAACAGGATAAACAGAAGAGAAATCTCTCAAGTGAAATAAACACAACTGTTCCAGCTGGTTGAGAAAAGCCTTCAAACCCATAGTGAATGTTGGCAAAGTTGATCTTGAAACAAGACCCTGAATGTTGTACAGGTCTGGAGGGTGTCCAGTTTGGGGACACCTGGGTCATGTCTCCGTTAGCTGCACATAATCATGTGATCCTATGTGTTTCCTCTGACTTTTGAAGGGTGTTTTGCTAATTGTGACTCTGTCGTTGTTGTATTTCTTAAGCAACCCTCCTCTCAGAGTCTGATGGCCACTAGTTATCAATATTTGCTGCAACTAAAAAAACCAAAGATGTTTAAATGTACCATTTTCCCCACAAAGGTAGGAAACACTGAAAGCTGTTCACTGCAGGGTCTGCGGATTGTTCTGAGCAACCAGTGCAGTTTCTGGAAACTCATTTTTCATTGCTTTGAGCGCTACAAGTGAAATTCAACTCGCCTTTGTTGTATTGGGAAGGCAGCACAAGTCAGAGATGTCAAAGTCACAAGAAGCAGAAACAAAACGACCTCCGTGGCTGGACATCACTAAAGGTAAGAGGAGAAACATCTCTTTGATGAGAGTGAACAGAGTCTTTAGACCCAGTGTTTTAACTTCCCATTAAGTCCTATCTATGTATTTTTAAAGCGACAGATGGTCACTGGTTTGGGTTCATTACTGTGATCAGGACATAACTCATTCTTCTCCCTCCAGGGTCGGCCAGTGCAGACTAATCTCCAAGGTGTGAGAAACACTGGAAACAACATGAGCTTGCATGTTTGGTTACATACAGTGAGATTAATAACAGTAACCATAAATCAGGCTGCACAGGAGTTCCACTGTAAACAGCAGACCAACATATTGAACCAACATAATCCCTCCTCCCAAGTGGAGCAAAATAAATGACATTTCACATAAAATTAATCAATCATGTGGGTTATTAAAAAGCATTTTGAGCTGTGGCTAATTAAGACCCTGTTCAACAAAACTAACTTTATACATTTATCATGTGTCTGCCATGAGTTGAAAACTGATTTAGAACTGCACAAGAAATTAAGACCATATGTATGAACATCAGTTGCTTATAAATCTATCAACTGGCCAATGTGGAAAGACCGTGCATGAGGTCAGTACCTGTGAGACCACCCCCGAGACTCCTCCTTCGAATGTTTTTTCCATCCTCACTGAGATATCGCATTAATTTGAGAGCAGGACTGAATCCATGAGTCAGCTCTGGATTACTCGCCTTCCTGTGGGACAGGGAAGGAGGGTAGAGGATGTCGTCCAGCTGAAGGAAAAGAAAGGAGGAGTCAGTGGGTTATACAGTTAAGGTGACTTTTGTAGACAGAACTATAGAAGGACACAACACTTTCCAGAACTCTACTGTATTCCCAGAAGACAATGACCTTTCATGAAGCTCAGGCCACAGAACAATACCCAGTGGTGTGAGGAAGAGGCCCTTCCTGAGAACACAAAGATACGCACAGCTCTGAGCATTATGTGGAAGGAAATGCACTTTGCTCCTCCAAGGGATGATTCATGACCCTAGTACTCCTCAGGACAACTAACTAACTCTTTAGGACGGCCTGACCTTTCACTGACTGTAGAAATGTAGCAAAACAGTGATACTGTACAAACACAGGTAAGCTTTTCTCTAAATATCATGGTTCTGCATTACTCATCAGTACTAAAGACAGTAAATAACCTGAAATCAAACTGATCAGTTGTTAACATCGAGATCTCCAGGCCAGTAATGTCAAAACTCAGTGTCTGAAACACACTGCATCACTAATGGGAAGAAGAAACACTCCTGTTCCCAGATACAAGCCTCTGTCCAAACCACAGCAGTTCATGAAGAGGGGAGAGAAGACAGGGAGCCGCTGGCAGGACAGTTTTTATTATATAACCTCATGCTGTGGAGTACAGTAAGAAAAGACGACTTCATTTCCCTCTGTGCAGAAGATTGTAAGACGAGCAGATCAATGTTAGGAGGCGACTTGACATTTTCACATCAGTCTTTTCCTCACTACTAGCTTTCCAATTTGAAAATGATTAATCTTGCGATGTTGCATAATCTTGATTTCAATTCAGACTCCTACACAATTTTCATCTTCACGTGACAACGATTTAGCCGTGTTTACATTACATCAAACCGAGCGCTCCCTTTTCCTCACCAGGCTGTGTCAACCAATAACAGGAATGTGTTGCATCACGTGATGGGCTGTGCACAGGAAGAGAAGACCGAGTCAAAAGAAATCTGACGTTGACGACAGAGGGAGGCAGCATGCAAGCAGCGATTTGCAGCCCCCAGTGGTAACACAATGAACTTGAACGTCACCACCAACTACAATACGATAAAGTCTAAATACAAAAAAGAAGAGAAAGTTCCAGGGACTTAAGGTGGAGGACAAGCCAACGTGCATAACTACAGCCAGTGGATCCAATGTTGTGAAAGTGGTCTCCCTGAATAATTGGACTGACGGTCTGGGCCACAGGCTGCATCGAGCTGTACCTGTGAGAGAAAATCATGATTCAATTCTAAATGAAAATATATATAATGACTCATATTTCACCCAGAAGTGTGCAGCCCTAACACACAGAGTTTGGAGCTGTGTCAGAATGAGTCTACACAGCAGTAGTCTCTCTGTGGTCATCTAAAATTTACGTTACATAACTAACTACCACACACCCACTGCCTAATATTTAGCCAGGACACAGCGACTCTCCAGCCTGAGGCAGAGATGCCAAATGTTCATTTGTACTTTTGTTTCAAATGATTTGGTAAAAACTCTGGTTACAGAAAAAAATACCTTCAATCTCTGAAAATCTACACCCTAATTAAAAACTAATGAACATTTAGAAACCAATAAGCTGCCTTGACAGGAAACCAACTCCATGTATTTGAAATACACCTGGACAGGTTGCCAGTCAATCACAGGGCTGACACACACACACACACACCTACAGGCAACTTAGAGTCACCCAAGCCTAGCGTGCACGTCTGTGGACTATGGGAGGAAGAACCTGGCAGAAACCCACAACATGGAACCTCTGCACAGAGGCTGACCAGCAGTTTTGAATCCAGAACCTTCTTGCTGTGAGGTGACTGTGCTAATCACCGTGCTGCCTTTTGTGTAAAATTTCTAATTGTCCCAATTCACATCATTAAACAGAATCAGATAAACTTCTTCCACGTTCTGTTCTTTGTCCTGTAAATGTGTTGTATATAAATAAAAAAATCTGATCAGCTGTGTCACGTCTCAACTTCTTTCATTTTCAGTCTATCACATCATATATTAGCAAGCTCACGTTAGTTTTGTCAGTTGATTCGGTCTGTTTGCTCAGGTACACCTGACAGTTTGTATATTAATTTCATAGTGTGCAAATCCCAACTTGAAGTTTGAACCTACGAACAGCTGCTACAGCGGTCTCCAGCTGTTTAAAGGCATTTACTTTCACTTGATTATGTGAACATGGAATATCAATAAGCATTTAAAAATGAAGGACATGGCTTCTTGTATGTGAAACAGGCAAATACATCTGCCCACTTAGAAGAGCCAGGAAGGCAGCACACAACACACACACTGATTGTATAAGCCTTGTAATCCTTCGCCTTCATCCTCCTACCTCACTTGATGCACCACAGCAGAACTCTGACAGTGAAAACGATGGCACGCTGCCAAAGCTGGTCACATTCATCTGATTCTGTTTGGTCGACCAAGGTTGGACATCATTATCATGGTAATTTGTAAAACTATGTTGTCAGTTCAATGCATTAAATATCATAGGACAGCCTGACAGTAACTCTGGTATTAAGAGATACAAGTCGAATTACTGCTGGTTCACAACATCTGCAGTGCTTTTAGGAATGGGTGTCAGCCCTTTACATGCCTGTACACTGCAGTTTTGGCAGCAGCCGGTGCCCTTTCACCTACCAGTCCTCTCTCCCTGCAGCAGAGCTCCTGTAAGCAAGATCAAATCTGACTTGCCCCTCCTTCCTCATCCTCTTTTCCACTTTCAGCTACACACACACACACACACACACACACACCAACAATTCTCTGTTGTCACAGCAAAGAACAGACGACAAACAGGTGAAACAAAGATGGACCACACAGCACATGAAGTCATTACCGAGTGAAAGATGAGTCAAGTTCAACCTGTGTGACAACCTGTGGTTTCACTTCTACATTAGTATGCGTTCACTTTTTTTGCCATCCCATCATCATGTGCAGTGAGAATATTGACAAAATAACCCTGTCACTTTAATTGTGCACGTATTGCATCTGATGCCCCTGAGGTCAATAATCCCACGTTGACGACAACATCCCTTTAGCCTAAAACTAAACAGCCCCCTTTTTAATATTTCCTGTCACTCAAAAAGTCAGCTGGCTGCTGTGGCCTTAGACTAACTACACTACGAGAGCAGTGAGAGTGAACCAAAACAGCTGCAGGCCTGAAACCTGGCTCTGTAAAGCCAAGTGGAGCTGCAGGCTCATCACTGTCAGTGTTTTCATTGTTGTTTGATACATTATTATTTTAACTTTCAATAATGAGACTTCAGATAAACTTGTCTGACATGAAGTTTCAACAATGACATAAATCAAAGCATCAGCAGAGCCTTTGCTCCTGTTGCCGACCGTCACCAGCTACACTCGAGACACTTTTTCTATACACAGCCTTACAGCTACCCAAACAAACTGAAAAAACAAAAGGACAGAGCAGCAGGAAGAGCAGCGTAGCCAACACAAGGATGAAAGAGCAGGGCTGCACAGAGGGACGCTGTCCCCAAGGTTGAGTAATAAATACTCCAGTAGCAAAAGCCAAGGAAACGCATAAGTGCATGTGGTCAAAGCTATGAAAACAACATGAGGCACATTAAAAACTAATTTCACAGTTCTCCTGCTACTTTTGTCCTCAACAGATGAGTGTACACTTCAGCATGGTTCTGCATTTCAAAGGTGAAGTGGGTTCAGTCACGGTTTCCACATTTAAAAGGAATGAGGGGTGACTTGGAGTGTTGTTTATCATTTCACTGAAATGGATGAAAGGAACCTTTTAGAACTGCTATCAACGCCTGTCGTTGGTTGCTAAGACACAGTGAGTGCACATTTACAGTGAAACAGGAAGCGGGAGCCCATGCATCAAAAAGGTACAACTCCTTTCCTCTTCCCAGTCATCAGTGTCCTTTGTTTCACTCATCACGGTCCTTGTTATTCTGAGTCACGTTTCTCAGTTCGAGCTGTTACCAACAGCTTTAAAAGGTGACAATCACACTCCGTCACTCAGACTTGGGTTTCATCCAGAAACCTCTTCTTGCTGACAAAGTCAAGACACAGCCTGCTCTACGCTAACACAGACATGAGACACTGCAGCTTTTAATACCAGAATCTGAAACTCCCTGAGGTTGCATTTCCAGCTACACCGCAGCGAGTGGTAGCTGTTACATAATCGCTCTTCATCGTGGCTGGCATTCTAATAGAATGAAATGTCATCAACCAACTAGGCAGCTCAACTTCATTTACTTTTTATTCCAGTATGTTCAAAGCAGTTCAGTGCAACAATGATTCTAAACAGCCCGCCTTTTCTGATGAAGCCTGTCCAAGCTGCTGCTCCAGATTCTTGGCAGGGCCTGTAACAGTGGTTCATGAGAACTCATACTGGGTCAAACTCAGAGGACATGTTTTTACTGATGCTTCACGGTTCCCCATTCCTCTTTTCATCAGCTACTCTAAGTCAAATAACTTTACAGATGGCAGGAACCCTCATGCACACTGTTCCTGCTCGCTGTGCTTGGCTACGGTCACAGAGCTATGACTGGACGGGTTTAGTGGACAGTCAATCGGTTGAAGAAACCTATAAGAAGAGGACTGTTCTTACTGCTTCTCTAAACACTGAAAACCTAGATTGTTTTGCTTTTTATACGTGCACGGCTCCTGACACAGACACATGCTGTGCTTACATAATGTGATGATCAATTCATGCAGCTCTCATATCCTTATGAGCTGTGCTCAGTGAACTCTTGAGAACGAGACCATGTTCGTTGTGCTTTTCTCAGGGTCGGCTGTAGAGAAAACTATGTTCTGGCCGACCTCGTCACCCAATATCTGTCTTGTTCAACTGTTACCGAGTTCCAGTCTGTGTTCTCAGCGTTTACTCATGAGGGCAACAGCATACTTAAGTCTCAGTACTCAAATGGAAATAACTTTGTGATCGAAACTCTCCACAGGGTGCTCGACATCTCAGTCATGTGATGGACACTGAAGTTTTCTCCTTATACTGGCATGGTCGCTCCATTTTCTTAAGAAACTGAGTATTTGAACTTTATGTGCTCTCACAGGGGAATTGAGCTTCCTGTGTTGACATGATCTGAAGCTGGCCATATACAGTAGTCCGCTCCTCTTCCAACCTCATACAATTCAGTTTTATTGTATAAAATCTTCAGCATATAAACAATGAAACCACTTATTATTTCTTCCAGTACAAAACGTTGGTTCCCAGCTGAATGTCTTCAGGACAAGACATCATGTAAAGACCAAGCAGAGCAGCTCCCTACAGAGCTGTGTGACATCAGCACCACTGGGTGTTTGTGTCCGAGTCAGTAACAGTTACTGACACAAACTTTTACAGTTTGTGATTGTGTTGAACTGTATTGCAGTGTCGTGTACAAAATAATAAAAACACCTCAGTATAATGGAAATCAACAAAACAAAGTGGCATCTTACTTCCGTGCCATACACAGAGCTAACTAGGGCTGTCCTCTAATAGTCAAGCCATTAGACGAGAGACTTGTCAGTCCACTGAGGATCTTCTAGTCAAGCCTTTGTTTTTGTTGTATTTTATTTTTTTGCTAGCCAGTGTCCGTTACAACAGAAGGCAGCCCCAGCCCGTAGTTTGTCGCCACATAAAAGTGAGATTTATACTTTATTAGAAGTGTTTTCAAACATCATGGTCTACTTTTACCAGAGAAAAGACTGTCGCCTGGTTTAGCCTAATGTTATGCGAGTCCAATTTGTTTACCCATCTCTGTTAAAGTGCAACTCACCATTTACTGGCTGGGCCAAGCTGTACTTTCCCTTTCTGGGTTTCCAGACAGTTTGCCAGAACTTCCTTGAGGCCAACAGAAAGCCCTTCTCCATAGCCAAACTCCTCCCACACCTGAGTTCTGCAACCATCTGAGCTAGAGCCCTGTAGGCCTCCTTCACCACTGGTATCCACCAGTGGGTTCTCAGGTTGCTGCCACGACAAGCATCAAAAACCTGCTGGCCACAACTCAGAACAGCTGCCTCTATAATGGAGGTTCTTAACACGGCCCATTCAGATTCCATGTCCCCAGCCTCCCCCGGGACATGAAAAAAATTCTTCCAGAGGTGTGAGTTGAAGACCTCCCAGACAGGGGCTTCAGCCAGGCGATCCCAGCACACCCTCACTACACATTTGGGTTTGCCAGGGGC
Source organism: Monopterus albus (assembly GCF_001952655.1). NCBI lineage: Eukaryota > Metazoa > Chordata > Actinopteri > Synbranchiformes > Synbranchidae > Monopterus > Monopterus albus. The sequence goes on along the minus strand of NW_018128061.1, from coordinate 514,575 downwards.
GTCTGGCAGCCTCCCCTGATACAATGTTTATCACGACATAAAAAATGTTTATGAAATCAAATAAAACATTATTGCAGCTGCTGAATCTTGTAAACAGAATGAGTCAGACAAACAGTGGAGCATCAGTGTTTTAGTAGCTCTTGTATGACTTCAGATGCTCAGTCATAGCAGATGGGGTTGATTAAACCCAGACACGTATGTATACACAAGACAGGAAAGAAGAGCCCAAATCATAGATGGATCCTTCAAAGACAAAGTCAACTGTAAGAGTGAAAAGAGTCCAAATCCTCCTAGTCTCAAAGCACAGACCAACACTGGATGTCCCTCTAATCACCCTGATTCATTGTTAATAATAACTGGCTGTTTATTTAGAGGGACACCACAGGGTTAGAACCACTGCTAACTGGTGGAGAGTTAAACATCGTCAAACAGAAGCAAATATTGGTATACAAAGCAATAATGCAACGTGTGACAGCTGCCCTGCCATCTTTGGGGAACAGGCCCTCAAAGGATTAAATGAATTTGCAAACCAAGGACTGTGTCAGACTGGGACAGACAGTAGAGAGGAGACAGACTTGGTTCTTTAAAATAAGAAATTACTGCACACTACAGATGCCCACTGAAAATGAACCCAACAACCTCGACGGTTCACGTGTACTTTTCCATTGCGACTACATCACTGTCTATAAGTAATGACCCAAATAACCTTAATCTTACACTTCCTGTTTTCAACACAGGCTGAAAAGGCCACACAGATCTGTCCCCAGCTTGGATTTAAAACCAAACTGATTATGTGTGGTTGTTATACAATGACACAGACGATCAAGCAATATCTTCTCAAGAACTTTAGATATAACACTGGCCAAAGCTATTGGCCTATAGTTATCCAGACTCCCAACTTTGCCAGCTTTGTCCTTCATAACAGGCACTAAGGTAACAGACAATAAAGAATCAGGTAGCAAACCATGAGTCATGAACCCAGAGAAGCACAAAGCAAGCAACACAGCAATCTTTGGGCTTGCATGCTTCAGATGTTCCGCTGTAATATTATCCGCACCAGCTGCCTTATCATCAGACAAGTGCATTATTGCTCGATGCACCTCACTAGAAGTGATCACCACAGCATCCTCACTAGCAATGCTTCCCACTACATAGGGATCACTTTTAACACAATTAAACAATGCAGAATAGTGTTCTCTCCACAGATCAATTTTTCAGCCATAGCATCCACTCTCATATTCTGTTCACATTTAGTGATATAGCCAACAGCATATTTATACCTTGCCCCAGTGATCTTTTTATTCTCCAGTTCAATTCCAGCCCTGGTCTACCTACTTGCACCCATTCCTTATACGCTTTTATAGCTTCTGCATGATGTACCGCCACCTACTACTTAATCATTTAGATTAATATGTCAAAAACAGTAAAAACGTCACATATTCAAACTGCGCTCATGCAACTTTGCACATGTAAGAAGCTGAAACAGTGAATGTTGACAAATCATTTCAGCACTATCGGGTGTAGCAGAAGGGACTGAATGTTGACAAATCATTTCAGCACTAAGGGAAGTAGTGCTGAGCCTGCAGAATGAGCACCAAGTCTGTTTACACACAGCAAGAGAAAGGTCATGGTGGGATCAGACTATAAAGTGCATGAGACACGAATCTAAAAAGCCTTTCTAAATTTCAGTCAGCTTCCATTCAAGTCATAAAAACTATTTTTCGTCATCATACAGACATCTGTGCACCAACAAACCTCTCTCCAGACGTGGTCCTCGCTTGCTAATCACAGCCAGACCAAATGGACGTGTGCTCATGAAATGTGTCCTGTCGACCTAAACAGAGCAGCTCCAGCTCAACAAAGCTTCCTAGAGGTTTTACTGCACTTTGCTGAATGCCAAGTGTCACACATGGCCAGTCCCCTCTCGAGCAAGCTCATCACTCACTGCAGAGAAGTGCGACACTTTGTTCAGACCAAACTGCTCCACAGGAAAAATAGTCTTTATATTCTGTATTTTTATCTGCATATGTGGGTTGTTTGCTTTTTAACAGCCCTCTGATATTGATTTTACTTTAGGTTGTTTGTTAATCTGGCTGGTGCAGTCATGTTGTAAATGATCTGACTGCTGCTACATCACTCAGTGTAACACAGTACACACACGGGCTCCAATCTAACAGGTGACAGCAGCTGTTTGCTGGGTGACTGATAAAGATGAATGGATGTAAAGTCAGTGTAATAAATTTAATGCCACTGAAAGGTAATAAAGGGAAGGAAAACAGGCTCAGAAGCAAATAAACCTTTAACTGACAATAACTATGATGGGAAAACCATGCTATCTGCCTTCACAGGACGCACTCATATTTCAACCTTGGAAGCGGCACAAACTACATGTAAACACAGTATCGGCATTTCATCAACCTCAGCTGATATGGCAACTGGGTTTGCAGGTTTCATATTTAAACATCCAGCAGTTATGGTGCAACATTACAATTCACGTGGAGTCGTGTTTCTGGTCACCTGATACACACAAGTCCAGGATTCACCGTCTGATCTCCATCTCCTCCTGAGAGAGAGAACTGGTGCTTTAAGTGCTGACTGCTCCACTACCGTATCTTCACCAGCTAGCTGCTAACTTTCTCTGCCTTCTGTTGCTGAGCAGGTAGTGGACAGTGGTTTTTTTTACTCACTGAAACCAGCCGACGCTGTACGAGCGGTGAGAGCGAGCCAAACCAGTAAAGTTCAACAAGCTGAAACGTGATGCAAAGCTCAGTAAAACTGAAGGGAGCTGCAGATTCAGGTGATATTTTTGTGTAGGATGCAGCAAATCACAGCATCACGTTGTTTTCACACCAATATTTGACACATTGTTCATGGACTGAAAATATACATGAGTCAAAATGATGATCAAGGCTCAACTCTGCAGGATAAAATGAATCTTTATTGATCCTCTGTGGGAAACAAAACAGACCATGTAAGAGAAAATCTAATATCATTACGGCTCCATCTGGACAGTGAAAAGCAGCTGTCACCGTCACTTAACTCAGACTTGTCATAACTGACAGTAGCAGCTCAGGTCCAGTGTGTTTTGGGTCAAAACCAGTTTATAAATCTGGACTGCATGTTACCTATGTGAATCTGTTCCTTTCTGTTTTAGCTTGGGCATGAAAGAAAGGACAACGCGTGGGATATTCTCAACCTGACTGTGGCTAATGTTCTCTGTCGCTGCCCACAACACTGTGCTGATTTAGATGTGTCACATGGACAAAGATACTTTGTGAAGATGTGGAAAACGTAACGAAGCAGCGCTGTAGTCCTGACTCCTGCACAGAGCTACTCCAAGTCTGGAAACGGACTGGTAACTGAGCTGGTCAGTCACACAAGTTCCCAGAAGTGTTTCCCTCTATAACTCCACCGCAGCAGGCCACAAATGAAGAGACAGGGTTCCCTGACCAACCCTGCTCAGTGACCGCTCCTCTGACCTGCTTTGTGTTGTGCAGGTTGAGTTCAGTAAAACAGGTGAAATGGGGAAATGATATTCAGTTTGGGGCCAGTTGAAGGGGGGGGGGGGGGCATTTCAATGGGATCAACAGAAAAGGGCACAGGAACCAACAGGACATGCAAAGTTGGTTCAGATTTAGTGCAGACGTGTTTTCGAAGTCTCTTTAAATGTGGTTGGATCTTAGTAAAACTACGGGAAAGACGTCGGAAGGCAGAGGAGCCTAATAAAATAAAAGACCATTTCCGTGCCCTCGTGTCATCTGTGATATCTCAGCCCTGTCAAGCTAAAGCGCTGTCAGACTGTTACTCAGCCAGAAGCACCGTAAACACGCGTGACACCAGCAAAGGGGTATGCTCCAGGTGCACGTGGCTGCCTGAAGAAACAAAAGGCAGGAATATTCATGAACATGCATTTTTGGTTTCGACTTGCAGTTTCATCACAGGAAATGCAACATGGGCCCCGAAGATGGTTTTAAATTCATGGTCTTTGATTCTAAGGAGGGCGTGTGTCCTGCCAAAGAGCACAGATTAGCCGTCTACTGCGGTACTGCCCCGGGGCATTGCATCTAACAAATTATTAGGCAAAAAGTGAGTGTGGATTAGCAGCTGGACAACGTTGCACAATCTCCTCTGTTCTCCCATATTGAACATCATGAGGGCTGACAGCCAGACACACCTACTGCCTGAAGCTATGCTGCATGATATTATGATTTAGAAAAGGTTTGTGCTCAAGATCCCAAACACACCCTCGCACCGCATTCATCCGAGCCAGTCAGACCAGTCTGCTAAGCAGCCATGTAAAGTGTTTGACAAGTTAAAAGGCTGAGACATGAATTTTGTCTTCCTCATTTTTCTCCATCTGTTTCCTGATTTAACTCGGTGTTTACTACACTCTCCTATAAAGGACTTGACTGGGCCATGGTTCACCACGACCCTCAGCTCAGAGAGAGTCATCTTTAGACTATTCTGTTGCATGATAATAAAAATGGAACAATAATTTAACCCAGTTCTAAAGTTGCTCCAGCTCAGACACCGGTAGCTACACCTGACATATGGCCTTGCTCTTTTTGGAAAACACACATTATTCAAGTTGCTAGTTTATCTGGTACACTTGACTAAAGTAACAATCTAACAGACGTGCACTAAGTCCTACTGTAATGTTCTGTTTGTATTAGTTTGACCTCAAATAACATTCTGCACAAGACGAGCAAGAGGCTTTCGTTTCTGTCACGTTTGTTTGGAGAACAAGTCAAAAATCTTATTTTATCTAATGTTATTTGTGCAAGACATGTTCCTCCAGATGGTTTGGCTCAGTCTTTTAGAATTACACTAATCTGAGTCTTGTGTTTTTTTTATTTTGGAGAAAATCAGAAGCTTAGTTTTTTTGTCTCCGATGTAATGAAGATACATTCAGTCACCATGTAGGCCACATGCCGTGCACATGAAGCAGTGCAGCAGGTCACACACTGCACCGAGGTGGACCTGTGGACCTGTGGACGGACTGGATCACGTCACTGACGTGCAACCGACCAGACATGAGCTCCAACACTAAGCTCCTGCAGGATCAAACTGAACGGGTTTACACGTGTTTGTGTAACTGTGTATTGTGTTTGTGTGTCTGTGCTGTACCCAGACCTGCCACATCTGCAGCTTCACTGGCTTTAAACGTGTCCCAAATGGTTTTGTTGCTCCGAGTTTCTTCTTCTTCTTCTTCTTCTTCTTCACAGTCTTCATTCCCCGGTGTCTCCTTGTCATCCTCTGGACTCCTGTCCTCCTCCACTTCGGTGACCCTTTCTGAGTTGTGGGTCTCACCTCCGGACCCTCTCACCTCTTCACCCTCGGAAAAGGTGTGTAAGCCTGACGACGCCACAAAATGCTTCTGCTCCATTTTGTCAAATAATATCAGCACTTTCTGAGCCAGACAACCGCATCAAAACAAAACGTGGCCATCAACGACCCTGTCGACGCACCTGTCCAGGGTGACGAGCCCATGAAAGGACTCGACCTTGTGACCCAGTGGAAACAAAGTCACTGACACCGATCAAAATATTCCCAGAGCCTGTTTAGTGCCGATGCCAAGGTCACTGCAGCTAAAAGTTGCCTCTCGTGTGTTTTATCGCTCCTTACTTTCCCAACTCCGTGAATCTGGCTCCACTTACTCAAACACAAGTCAAACCCAAACCAAAGCCCCGCCCACATCGTGCGGAGGCGGACCAATCAGATGAGAGCCCGACCACACACCGTTCCCCTACAGGTGCTGATAAAACGCTGTGTTGGGTGAAGACACGTTTAGTGCCAATAGAACAGCCTAGAAACAGTCAGACAGGCAACAAGCAACAGTCCTGTGTTACAATTTACAACAAAGCATCAGCAGCAAAATGTGAAAACATGAAACACCCATTTTGGTTTATATTACTGACCGATCTAAACATCTAAAGTGCCTTTTCCAAAGTAAAACATATACACTACACTGTTAAAACTGTTTGTAAAATACAGATTGAATGAGCACAACTTGATTTCAACAGATTCCTTTTCTGAAGAAAACTGTTGTCACTGTAGGTGGACACAGAATAAACAGACTGTAGGTGACCTCAGGCAAACCTCAGCCTTTCAGTGTCAGACTGTGCACAAACATCATCCTGTAGCCCACAGTGAAGGTCAAACGTCAGAGTGAAGTAACACATTTTAGTGGGGAAGCTGGTGCAGGTGATCCAATACCAGTGTGTGTTACTGCTACGAGGCACATGACACTTGTCCTTTCACTGATGCACTCTCTGACCTGTGTTTGTGAGGAGGGGTTTGTTCATCTTCATCAGGGTTATATATGTCCATTCACTCAGATATAGCCACTGACAGGCAGCCTGATGATGAAGCTTTGTTTACATTTAGACTTAGACATTCCTCAGAATGGCAACAGTTAACATTATCACATCACCAGCATGTATTCAGAAGCTGCTTTATCCTTTAAGAAATGTGTTTTCCAGGTAGGGCGCTCCGTTCCTGTGCACTGTGTGCACTGTGTGCGCTGGCTGCAGCAGACCCTCAGACCCCCACTAGAGGGCCCACTTGCACAAATATCTGTAATTACTGTAAATCACAAAAATGATTTCATAATGGTGGGAATGACTGTAATTTATTTGAAGCATGCATTCAGTCTGCAGGGCCCTGATAATACACATAGCTGAGCCTTTAGTCATGGCTACTAAAGAAAGAAGGGGAAATCTGTTTTACTGCACAGATCATTATGTTAGAGCCTCTTTCTCTGAGGGCACAGCTGTACAAAGTCAGAAACATATAGAAATGCAACATACATGAGGAATTATTAGAAAAATTTGATGCCATCTTTCTCTTTAAGTTTAGTCCCCAGGGTCCCAGGCCACCGGGGAATGTGGCAGCGCTGAGCTTTGCTGCAGGACCACACCCGTGCATGACGTCAGAGACTACATCAGGAGAACATCTGTCTGGTCACCAGTGTGCGCTCCAGTTGCTCATAAGCAAAGGGGTGACTGCCACTGGGGATGGCGAGGTGGTGGTGGTGGGGGGGTGATGTTCAGGTAATCATGAGTTATGATGTGCACAGCCAGTGCCCCAGATTCAAACCAGGGTGGCCTACTGCATGATTCTGCACTGAGGGATGAAAAACTGCCACGTACTGCCATGTTTTTAGATTTAAAACTATCTGAGTCTCAATTTTTATTCACAGCTGATTTTCTCCTAAGAGGCACTGGAACCGAACAGCAGCCAAAAATAAGACAGTCGAGGACAAAATAAATATATCAGGTTGGGTACTTCATTAATAATGCACCAATTTACACCATTACTATGGCGAGGGACGAGCAGTTTACAGTCTAACGTAGATCTAACGTAGATCTAACATAGATCTAACATAGATCTAACGTAGATCTAACGTAGATCTAACATAGATCTAACTAACGTAGATCTAACG
>NW_018128061.1:470977-506985 GCF_001952655.1 Monopterus albus | reverse complement strand
ATCTAACGTAGATCTAACATAGATCTAACATAGATCTAACATAGATCTAACATAGATCTAGCATAGATCTAACATAGATCTAACGTAGATCTAACATAGATCTAACATAGATCCCATCAACCCTGCCGTACACATACACCTAACAGACTCCGGCCCTTATTTCCAGTCAACAGCACAAACAGCCCGGGCCTCACTGTTCAGCCCGAGGTTCACTGCAGCGACTTGGAACAGCTTCCTCTTTTCACAGTCACTATGTTTCACGGTGCACTGGCCTCCACATAGTAAACAGACTGCTGACTGTTGAGCCTTTACACCCTGCAGTTCTCCATGAGCTGTTGATAATCTGACGTGTCAGAGAAAGTGTTGATGTTCAGACTGAGCCGGTGTAAATATGTGATCACTGTTCCTGTTCCACAGGGTTTGTATTGTCCCAGTTCAAAACACATGACATGGAGATGGAAGCACAAACGATTCAACTTTACATCCTTTTGTATTTACCGAGCTCATGTATTTGTCTTTATTCGGGTGAGAAACAGATCCAACACTGAGGAGCCAGGCCCCACCAGGCCCAGAGGGCATTTGTTAGAGGTATTGTCAGTGGACTAATCACTTTGCAGGCGACTGGATCAAATGAATGACTGACGAGCAGACTTCCAGTCACTGAAACAACACCCTGCTGCACCTGGTGACATGAAACTCACTGAGCTCCAGCCATCCAGGTCAATCACACCTTAATATGTTTTAATCCACCGTCCACTGAACAGTCCGTGCACGAGTCGCTCCATTCTTACTGGATGTTTTCCAGACTGCGATCATTTCATGGAAACACTGCTGAAACCATCAATAAGCCAGTCTCAGAGTCCAAGGCTTCCATCTCCTTTTAGCCCCTGGCTTTTTTCTCTTGGGTAGAAAAAGTTCCCTTTGCAAATATCAAACCCAGACATGTTTTATTCACAGTGTAAGTGGCAGTTAAAAGGGAAAAGGAGGATACTGAGGGAAAAGATGCACCAATGAACATGTAGTAGCGGTTCCCCTGACGTTTACAGAATATACAGAACTACTGACAGTCTCCTTTGTCATTTGGTGTCTTCTTTTAATTACTTTTGACTGCAGTATTTTTCCACTGTGGTACTGCTACTGGTTTTACTCCTCCACTAGAGAAATCACTACAAACTCTGGTGTCATTTTTATGCTGTGTAAACATCAGGAAGTTATATGAGATCAGATTTTCACTTGGGAACACCACTGGTTAGTGAAATGCAAAATGATTCAAGTCATAATCAGTTGTGCTTTTTAAATGTTTGATTTCATCCTACCAAGAATAAAGTATTTATCAAAACCTTTGGTGTTTATTGTCATTTGAACATTATTGTTTATGTGGCATTGAAAACGTGACGTTTAATGGTTTTCATCAAATCCCTTTCATAACATATGATGCATTTACAATACGCAGAAAAGAAACGATCAGTAACGACTAAACCGTGCATGAGCTCACTGGGGAGACATTTGGTGCAAAACTAAGAAAACAATACAGGAGTCTGATCAGATCAAGAAAGCACGAGATGAACCCACAGACTCTTTGAACTGCTGTGGCCCACGACTGAGTGACGACACAAACCCGATCTAAGGAATGATAAAGTTAAGGTGGGGAAATTTACCTACATGCAAAATAAGAGTGGGTGGGCATTTACTCATTTAGCGGAATCCAATTTCCTGTGATAAGGATCTTTAAAGTTATTTAATTTGAGTCATTTTTTATTGAAATCATTTGATCCTCTCTCAGTTCCCCTATTTTGAATCCACTGAATTCCTCCAGTAAAACGTTTCTGACGTTGACTTCGTCTTTTTCTGCTTCACATCTTCAGATGACTTATTGAGCTTTGTTACCCAGCGAGCCAAAAACATGGGCAGAACAAAAACCACCATATTACAGAAGTCCAAAACTGGTCATAGTTTTGAGGAATGGCCACCAAATCTAAACAAGGGTGTCAGGCTTAAGACGAAGTTCAAGTACAATGTAAAGATCATGTTGGTGATAAACAGCATAAATAACGTGAACCCTCCTAACTGAAGCTAGTGAGGTGTGAACTGCACTTCCTGTGCGTTTACAGCTCAGCACTGAAGGGGGAACATGCAGCAAAAAGTCTTTTTTTAAATATACGCCACAGAACATACATGCACTGTGCTGTTTTCATTGCTTGGTGTCACCTTCCTAAGCCCTCCTCGACCAAGCACAGGTGCCACCAACATGTCCAGTTACAGGAGGGATGGCGTCGTATGGCCTTACATGGCAAATATAAAATGACCAGACACGACTGTAGGCCACAGGCGCCTTCTAAACTATGAGCAAATGCATCTGAAGATCATTATGTGAAGCTCGTTGATGGGGCTTCGAGGGCTTTTTACAGGAACTAACTAAACAGCCACTACACTAAGTTATTAATAGCAGAGATCTCAAAGCTCAGTTCTGATCTTAGAAACAGCAGTTATGAAAACAACGTCACCACAAGATTGGTCTGATAGCTGCTCTGTAACTTACTCTGTAATCCAAAAAAGCCCCTTTTTATTTTGGACAGTTAAACAGAATCTTGTTTTTTTTATAATTCAGTTAAAAGTTCCACGCTGACATTTTATTTTAAGGCCTAAATTATTATTTTGAACCATATTTTGTGAAACATGCAAAACTAAAATTCTCTGCCACTGAAAAATCTAGAATCTAAGAAAATACAAATATATTTCACTTCATACTGCAATCAAATTAACTTTCAGACTAGTTGTGGCTTTGCAAATCATGCTTGTATGTGCACGCCCTGAACTCGGTTTGGACACGAGCGCAGAGAAACGTTCCCTCTTCAGCAGATGAAGTGAAGCATCGGACGTCAAACAGCCAGTTGATGTAACAATAACCAAAACCTATTTGTGAGAGGATCAGGGCTTCAAACGAGAATTCAAATGAAACAGCATGTGCTTCAAATACCCACTGATGGTCTGCAGCAGCTGGGACAGGGAAGAGGGATCAGTGGTTTCTCCTGAATTCTGTTTCACAATACTGGAAAAGACAGTGTGCTCTTTGAGTCACCCTGAACCCTGTGTGGGATGATTAAAGCCACAGCACGTCACCTGGACATCCCCCCTCAGGTCACTAGAGCAGTTTGCTTATCGTTACTTCACTGTCACAGAGCAGAACAACACAGTTGAACTTCTGAAATCTACAATCTTGGTATATTCGTAGAACCTTTTACTTTTCAGTGAGGGAAATAAAACATTTTTAAATTTAAGTAACAGTTTAAGTTTTTTTGTATTTTAATTTCTTAAACCATGTCTGGAAGGAACCTTTAACTTCAGTGCATTAGAATTTCACTTACTATTTTCAAAAATAGTTCAATCATTTATATATTAGCATCTCTTCTATATTCCAGATGTGTTAGCGTATGCACCACATTCATTTTCATTAAACATGTGGGTTTTTATAATGCTGTTTGTCCAGGTGATTCTGGTTTTCATTTACATTTCAAATAAATGTCACCGTTGTCATCGTACAGGAAAGCCGAACAGCGTCTCACTACACTATATTTCCATTCTACTACAGTTCATTCACTTCTACAGAACAACAGAAGCAAGTTCTCTGAAACAAATGATTCAAAATGAAAAGCAAATCGAAACAAAGCAATCATATCTGTCTGTTGATGTGGAACAATCTGTGATTTTCAAACCGACACGTTCAGTTCTTCGAAACCTAATTAACCATGATGAATTCTTAAATTCAGGGGACAAGAGGTAAATTTAACGCTCTGAGTCATTGTGGAATCAGAGAGGACTCTTTGTTTGTACCTTCTCACAAAGAAAAGCGAAATTCTCGTGCACTGTCACTTTAGAGCTCAGTTAAGTCTCACACATCCTGCATTATCAGCCTGAGTTTGCAGTTTGAAATGTCACAGCCTCGTGTGCTGCACGGCTCTATTTGTGGAAAGAAGAAGTACAGCATGGGGCCAACCATCAGGTCTTTGTCCCCGCCTCTTTACGCCAAGTGCACTGTTCAACTCTGCAGAGGTTTTCCTCGACACTCACTCTCTCTCTCTCTCTCTCACGAGCAGCCTCTGTGAGCATCAGGTCTGTGAATGGCAGCAGGCTGTGGGAGCAGCACCGCCTCTGACCCGCTTTCATGGTTTCAGCCTTGCAGTCAGTCCCAGGAGACATGGTTGGTTGTGGATTTCACTTTGAATTGTTGGTATCCCTGTGCAAACCAACATTTTTCATCCTTGGTAAGTGGTTGATAAATTTTGCTTTTGCACATGTTAGCGCACTTTTCTACTATATGATACAAATTTAATGTGATTCACTATGGGGCCAAAGCCGAGTGACGGCTTTTCTAGATATTAGCATCTTTCTTTCTTTGCATTAATATTAAATTCAGTCAGTTGTCTCCAGGATTCAAGTCAGATTGTGGCTAAAACAACCTTCTGTTGTTCAAACCCCAGGTCTGGTTCTTGCTCACTACACTACTCTCTCCTGTCATGTTGAAGAAGGCACAGGTAGGCTGATGTTTGGTCACAACATTTCACCAGTAACTGCACCGCTACCCAAACATGAGTGGCTTCTTAATATTAGCTCGAATGAATCACAAAGTGGCAGTTGTGTTTTTCTGCTGTGAGATAAAGCAGAGAAAACAACATCTGATTCATATTATGTTCCAGATTATTGCAGTTCAAGTAACATTTCTTCCAAGTATCTGCACTGTGAGGTTCGCCCAGGTGAGGAAGGCACTTCTGACTCAACCCAAGTTGAATCAAGTTGAAGACACTGGAAATAGTTTTTTTTTAATTTTTTAAAATATCCTGCCTTTCTTTCAGGTGGAGTCCAGGATTTAGACTGTTTTATGATATATATTAGACATAATTATGGGGCAGGAAAATGTGTTTGGACACCTGGAAATCACACAAGAAAAAAGACATACACACTGATCATACAACAAGAGTGAGTAGTGCCACGTTTCTGCTTCAGAGTTGAAAACTTTTTATCTTATAAACACATGAAATTACATATGTGTATTAAAAAACAGGCTTGTAATGACTTATGATAATCATCTAATTGTTCAAAACATATCTAGAAGAAGGAACTACTGCAGGGTGTACAACAATATGACTGAACCCTGTACAACAGTCGAGTTCTTTCAAACACACATGAGCGTTGAGGTTTATGAAAACAGCGAGTCAGAAAACTGCACAAAAGCCGTTTTCAGAGCTTCATCAAACAACCTGCGTAAGTCCACAAGGAATCATTTCTATGAGCACGTCTTGTTTTCATGCTTCTCTGGTTTGGATGGTGAATCTCACTCTGTGAATATTTCAGGGCGATGTGGTCCTCCATCTAACGTGGCCTTCAGACGCCACTCTGGAAAACTAGATGTGAATGTGAGCTGGCGGGAGTATGAAAAAAAGCACATCGCGTCTTACTCTGTGAGATACACAGCACGAAGCAGCCTGTCACTGAACAAGGTCATTATTAAATGGTCACACAGAACCTTTTCACTCCACTGACTTCCTGGGGACTACACAACAACAGCCATTTCAAATAATCAAGAAAAGGCAAAACAAGTCAAATATGAGCATCAGAAAGTAAATGAAATAACAACCCATGGAAAGGCAGCAACAGAAACTTGGCCGCCTCCCCAACCAGAAGGTCGGCGGCTCGATCCCCGTTCACCACGGTCCACATATTGAAGTGTCCTGGAGCAAGACACTGGACCCCCCAAAAGTGATTTTATGACTTTTATAATTCTTCCTGTCATTCATTGGTTTCTATGTTGTTCACAGTCCCTGGTGCTGTCCCAGAATAGAGAGAGGTGTGGTGTGGACAATGTCAACTCCTCGCTGGTCTACGTTGTACAGATACAGTGTGTCATTAATGACAAATGCTCCCAGTGCCCATGGAGTGAACCCTACACTATCCCATCAGGTTAGTTTACTTTCTGCCTCCTTGTTTTAGACTAAATCCACCATTAAAAAGAAGCATTTCCAATCTATTCACGTAACTGTGATGAGAGATGTCGCTGTTCGAGCCTGATCTAAACTAAATTCATTTGCAGTGATAATTTAATATTATAATAATTCAAGGCAGGTCAATAGTTTGACAGATAGGGAATCGAATCACCACCTCTGCAAAGGAATGAATATGGTATTAAAATGGAAGACTGTCCCAGTCAGTCAGTCAGTCGGTCAGAGTCCAGAGTCTGGTCCCCCTACCCAGGCCTGGGATCAAACGTGCACACACTTCTTCTCCTTTCCTATCCTTCAGCCTACCTCTTTATATTCACAGCTCTCGCTTCCTACCCGACTTGCCTTTCCTTAGGAAACACCCTGCTAGCTTCTCCTTTTTTAGGGAACACACTCTGCTAGATGTTTTGAACAACAGAGACGCCTGGTGCCTCTCAGAGAGCAGCAGCACGTCTCAATGCTCCTTTTAATGCCTCTCTTTAACTCACACTGTCCCATTCTAATGGGTTTTACTTCACATTACATATTATACATGATCTGTTACTATATTCTGTTTGTTTTTAACCACTACAGAGAAGTCAAATAAAAAGTCAGTTAAAAAATGTGTTTTCATGCTGCATGATTACAAGAAGAGCAAAAAGAATTTGAAGCTGAAAAGTTCTTTCCTAAATCAGAATAAATAAACTTATAACACCTCTTTCAGAACTGACAACACGACCCGTCATTGACAAGTACAAACATTGTGACATTGCAGGGGAAAAAGGCCTCCGGCTGCTCACCTTGACCTGGACGGTACCTTTAAAAACACACCGCTTCACATTTTCCTTCAACCAGAAGTATAATGGGGTTGTAGTGTTTATCTTCTGGGATGTTATTTTGATAATGACATAATCTTGTCTGTTAGTTTCCTACCAAAGAGCCCTATGACGGCTACTATGTGACCGTTAAGAAAGCGTCAGGAGAGGACCCGCCTTTGGAGGTGAACACAACCCGACCTGAGATCAGGCTGAATCTCTCCTACTCAGCTTATCATCTCAGCGTTAGTGCTGTCAACAATGTCAGCATCTCCCCGGCCACAAGCAAGACAATACCACAGAGGGAAGACGTGCCCGGTGAGCTCCATCTGCACGGAGGCACAGTTTAGTGATGGTTTTTAAAAATGTGAACAAATATTTCGTTTTCAAACTTAAAGCAGGGTTGCATTTGATTTCTTAAAGATCTGACAGCTGCAGAGAAACATGGCTTTCACTTGTCAGTACTGACAGAATAACCCACAGATTCATGAGAATAGATGAAAACTGATCATACATTTGTATCGACAGGTGATGGAGAAGGGAGGCTGAACGTGACGGTTCACAGCAATACATCCTTTACAATCTACTGGAAAGATAATCTCATCAGAACCTATGTCTGCTATTGTGTGGAGTGGTGGCAAAAGGGGCAAAAAGCAGCGTACAAGTCCTTTTATCAGGACAGAAACAACTACATGAAGTTACCTCGTTTAGCAGGTTTGTAGATATTCACACCTTCTCCTCAACCCTCCAGGAAAATCAGTTTACATGCAACTCATTGGTATTACTGAGGAAATACGATTATATTATGTGGCAACATTATTTCTCGAGCACAGACAGCGCATAGTATCACCTGTGGTTAGGTTTAGGTAACAGAAACCCTTGAGTTATGATGAGTCAGAGACTGTGGTTCCAGTTCATTACGACTAAGTAAACAAGTCCCATCTCCTGCTTCAAGCCACTGCTGAGCCGTGAGAGCCTAAATGTGACCAGTCATTCAGGTTACACCACATCTCTTGCAAAACATGTTTTCTGTTGCAAACTGGTGGATGTAAACGTCACTTCTAAAAGATGGGGTTGATTTTGTGACGAGAGGAGATGCCTCTGAGATAATCCAGCAGCTTGTTTTCAATGAGCAGAGCCTCTGGAGCCTTACAAGAGATACAGCATCAGTCTGCACACGCGGCCAAACAAGCAAACCTGCAAACTGAAGCATATCAACAACAGTGAGAGCACCTATGGGAGCACCCAGTTCTATTTCACTGAAGGATGTAAGTCAACAACAAGGATATCGTTGCTAGTGTCTTCTTATCTTGCCTTTAACAACCAGTCTGACTTCTTGATATGGTGCTCCCAAAGCGCCCGTCAGTGCTCCTGTCAACATCAGCAGCTACAATGTGACACAGAATTCACTGGTGCTGGAGTGGTCGCCCATGCCGGAGGAAGACGTCAGAGGCTTCCTACTGGGTTACACAATCCACTACACCGAGTACCACAACAGGGGGACGGAGACAAGTAAGCATCTTCAACCTTTCACTAACTTCCTGCGCTAATTTGCTTTGTTTTTTAGTAAACTGGAAATACTACTTAGTTTCAACTGTAAATTTAAGACAAAAGTGCACAAATAGCTACACACAGCCACTAAATACATCACTCTCCTGTCCGCCAGCTGATTTGGAAATCGCTGCTCACAGCTCTGTGAGGCTGCGTTCAGGCAGAGCCGGGTGTGTTACACACTCAAGGAATCTGTCTCCGGTACAGAACCGAGGCAGCCGTCTGTGGCGATAACACACACACACACACACACACACACACACCGATGGCGGCACTGTCAGTCGCTGTCTGGCCACCAGGGTCAACTTGGGGTTCAGCGTCTTGCCCAAGGACACTTCAACATGTGGACTGGGGGGAACGGGATTCAAGCTGGTTGGGGGATGACCGCTGTACCTCCTGAGCCACAGCCGGCCTGAATACTAACATCAGAAGAGACATTTCAATCAAATATAGTGTTGATAGATGTGGCATTTTAACCCTGCTCAGCTGTGAACCATCCAACTAACCAACAAACACACTGTTGCACAGCCAGTTGATAATTCCCAATTAAATGTGTCAAAGACTGGATGAGCATTCCCACAGACACTCACTATTCAAATCTTCAGGGCTCCACCACTTTTAACCTAAAGTGGACATATAATGACTTCCTACACTACTCTCCAACCATAACCTTCTCTTTCTCACCACTCTCCTGACTCTGCTGTACGGCGCCACCTTGCCCTTCCCCTTCCTCCTCACTGGTATTGATGCTGATATCCTGCACACTTCGGTTACTCACCTTGTCGCTGGTCCTGTTCAATGACAGGTCCCTGACCACTGAGCTCGTCCCCTGCCTCCAAGGACCTTTTCTTTCCCTGATGTATTCTAAGGTCACTTTCCTCCAGCCACAGCGACACACCCACCGGAGTGCCCGCTTTACTCAGTGTCAAATCTGACAAGTATTCCACATGAGCAAATAATGATTCACAGCAGGATTTGGAAATGTATTTCAACTTTAAAGCAGATGTGTCACTCTGTGGTTGCAGATGTCACAGTGGATCCTATGTCAAACAGCCGTGAACTGGGGGATCTGAAAAGCGGCACAGTATACCAGGTCCAGATATCAGGCTTCACTCAGGCCGGAGCAGGAGTACGAAGCACACCAAGACTTTTTAAAACAAATCAAGGTTTAATCAATCAGCAGTTTATTAACCACAAAGTTATTTGTTTTTACCTGCATCAAATACAAAAAAGCAATCTTTACTGAACTGTGGAATATGCTGTCATTTTTCTTTCCGTAGGTTATTTTAGTGTAAATATAAGCGTTCCTATCGCCGTCCTTGCTGTTATTAGCATACTGCTGATATTTGGACCGTCAATAATAAAAAGGTACAGTACGTCAGTCACTATCTCACATGAATGGAACAGTATGTTGAACCAACTTCTTAAAGTGGGTAAAGATCTGTGTACGTTTTACCAGCTCTTCTCAACATTATTCACTCTAGAGCTAAACTAATTGTGTGGCCAAGTTTACCCGACCCAGGAAGCAGCAAGGCAATGCAGAAAATGGAAAGACCTGAGCTGGTAAGTGTCTGTGCTTCCAGACCGTTTACCATCAGCAGAACTACTACTACAAAAAAAAGTCAGACTGACAAAATACATCTAAATGTACTGCCACCTCCTGCTGCTGCAGTTAAAGCACGAGAGTTTGACTACCTGTTGTTTTGTGATGTTAAGTGTGTGAAGCTGGTTATTGGGCCTATGTTGAAGACTGTTTTCATATCACTCAGGAACTCCTGGAGTCCATCAACACTCTAAAGGTGGAAGAATGGGATACACATAGTTTTCATCTAGTTGAAAAAGAAACTGTGGTCTCTGCCAGTACATCACCATTTCTCTGTGCCTTGGAGGATGAAGGAGACTCCCCAGAAATGACTTGTAACCGGAGCCAGAGAGACGCAGAGGGGCCACCTGCAGATGTCCTACCTGATGATACTACGGAGACGCTCTCAAACATACCACATACAAACATCCAGACTTTGCCTTTTGCTTTTTCGAGTGAATATACAACAATGGAGATGTTTCACCAGGCGATGCCACAGCCTGTCCCAGCAAATACCGTTGTTAGTCAGGTCGTGGAAAATGAACCAGAGAACATAGAGTCGGCTGCGGTGAAGTCAAGACTGGACTATATAGAGCAATTCAGTCCGACCTTGGTCTGCCAGGAGATGCCCACGATGTATAAATAAAGAAAGACAAAACACTGAAACAGGGTCAGTACATGACGGACTGGGTCGTAACCAGAGGAGGAGCGACTGAATCAGATGAGGTGGACTATGAGGAGCTGCCACACTGTTGGCTGCAGGTCAACAATGTGGTTTTATTTATTCATAAATAATAACTATAACTCTGTGTTGATGTCAAAATGAGGGTAAAACTTAGTAGATTTCTAAAGACAAGACAAATTGTAACCTGTACATCTGCATCACGTGAACAACCTCTTCCATGCATGCACATAATCTGTGCTCATTTCTGTATATGTGTACATTTCCATCTGTAAATCTGAACAAGGCTCTTCTTTACAGGCCAGACTAGTTAGTGAATGGCCTAATAAACGTGAATGCATCCGGTTAATCACGGTAATGATGCTGTCACACTCACTCAGATCTGTACTTCCTTTTTTCACTGCCCACACTTTCCTCTAGTTACAGCAGTTGCTCACTTTACTCAGGCACAACCGTACTTTCACAAAGCTGACACCTACATGCTGCCAATGAAAAGGATGTTTAGCCTGTATACAACCAGAAATTCATACCGACGGTGGGCCAGTGTGCACAGCTGAAGCAGCTACATGGAATTTCAACCATATTTTATTATTTACACCTGTGCTTTTATTGCAGGTACATGTGAAAATGTCTTCAGACAAAAAGGCAAATTCATCTAACAGCCAAGGAATTTCAGTAAAATGTCAAACTCATGGCGGCGCTACAAGAAAGGTCGAGATCACTCAAGTCATTAGTGTCCTTCCTCTGGGGACCATGAATGTCGATAACATTTTATAGCTATTCAGGGCCAAAGTGGTGGACGGACACACCGACAGGCCAGCCCCGCCCTCCGGGAGCCACAGCGCTACCACGGCTAAAACTAAGATGCATGGATGTTCAGAGGCAGTCATGTAGGTGCAGACAGTCAAGTGGCTGCAAATGCTGAATGAGATTCATCAGCACTTCTACACAACAACGGCGCTAAAGCAAAGTAAAGAAAAATGTCTTTATTGTGTTTTTGGAAACGGTTCAGATGTGCTGTCAAAATCAAATGAAGGAAGATCACATACATCCAAAGTCTTAAACCAGTGTTACCAGACCTTTACATCCCCGAAGAGCAAACCATGAACCGTGTCTACAGCATATAACATATATACATTGGATACACAAATAGAAAAACTAAAGTTCATCTTCAGCCAATTTTGTTGGAAATGCTTTTTACTAGACATTATCAGGAGTGCACCGCTTCAGACCGTAGCCTTGTGCACATAGAAACAAAAATCAGGAAGTGGAATTTGTTGAAGAAAGCCATAAAGTTGTGAAGTGTCCTTTAAAGAGTAAAGCTTTTACAGTATACCAAGAGTTGATAGAGAAAAAGAAAACACTGATCTCGATCTGGAGCCAGTTTGCTAATACATCTGTAACAGAACACTGGCTTCAACACCACAAATGAAAGAAACCAAGGTTAAGAGTAAATCCACACAAGTTCTATTCTATTAATTACTAAAGACGGCCGACAACAAACTTAACATTTCATCCCAGTTTCAGGTCACATCTATCGACAAGTCTCCGTATTGCATTAAAACATTCCATACAATCTAAATCCAGGCACTTCTTGACCGTCCTCTGCTTCCAAGTCGTTTGTTGACCCATGACATACGGCGTTCAGCCTCGTCTACGCTGTGATTGAGCATCTCACTTTGTCCAGGAGTATGAGCCGACACGTTCTGCAGACCAAGATCATGTTCCAGTTCAGGCCTGTATTGTATCCATAGTCATAAATAGTTTTTCTCTCACAGCATTTCATCAGGAAAAGGAACGTGATCTCAGCGTGACAACTAGTAATCAGGAGTAGAAAACAAGCATGTACATTCAGAAAACAACAACAGGAAATAAAGCAACATCTTCAAATGAGAAATTCATCTGTGTGTCAATATTTTAACTGGTTCACAGAAGCAGTTTTTTGAGTTCTCATGACTACAGCACTTCCAAGTCATCAAATCAACAAGATGCCCAGAATAATGGAGGAAACTTCACAGACCTTGCAGTTCAGTTCCTTCAACACCACACAAAGGGCAAATGAGCATCTTAGCATCAACAGAAATAAACACTGAGGGCTCATGGGACGACGCACTACGTTCATACACGTATTAGATTGTGTTAAATATGCCGGGTACCGTTTGTTACCTAGTTGTTGTCACAAGCATAGCAACAGCAGCAAAATCAAGCTCAGACAGGCAGGTTTATTTTTTACCTTCCGGGGGTTTCGCGCCATAAATGACATGAAACTCACTTCTTTTTATAGAACAATGTTTTGTTTGGTGCTTCCTGGTTTATATCAAACGAGTTCTAAGTCTAAATACAGAACGGAACGTGAAAATAGACTGAATGATTTATTTTTATTCATCTTTTAAAGCCCTGGTCTCGTGCTTTAACAGGCACCACTGTTCTCTCAGCCAACTGTGAGTAGGAAGATTCAGTTAGATTCATAAAATGATAAAGAACATCCCTCAGATCTAATTCTGCTGTTTGTAAGTCACTTAGTGTTGAACCTGAATCCTCGTCACCATCAAGTGTCAGAAACAACCAGATATTGTTTTATGGTGAATGCTGTGCATGGAAGGGTTCAAAGCTAAAAGCTCACACTATAAACATGATTGCAAATAAATGAAGGATAATGTAAACGTTCTTTTGTTTTTACCGTTGATGCAGATCGTTGCTACATATCTTAAGGGCATGGCAAACGTACTACAGTATACACCGATACTGAATCTTAGAGGCCATATGTCACTAGAAATGGAAAGCGACTTTTTTAAAAATTCTTCTACGTGAGAGACAAATCCACTGACAAGTTGCTAGTCGTCGGACAAATGAGCAGAGGCATCACTGGTTCTGTGGCGATGGACTGTGGTGAGTCTCAGCAGCAACTGCACGCTTCTAATCTGCATTTCAAGGCGTCTATCTCCGCCATGCCGAGTGCTCACTTGCCCTTTAGGAGGGAGAACGACAAACCGGTTACTGAATTGTTGCAAAAGATGTAATTTATCAAAGAGAATGTTTTTACAAATGACAGCGTATGGCTGTTTCTGTATGTGTGCACACAGGGTGGGCGCTCAAACCACCTAGGGAACAAAATCAGTTTTCATAGTGTTGTGACAGTCACTTGGTGCCCTCTGCGCCCACAGACGTGTCCTCCTCACTGTTAGTCTTGTAGCTGCCGTTGTGCTGTACGAAGGGGGACGACTCCATGTCCTCACTGGGCGTGGCCGAGTCCTCTCTGTCACTCTCGTAGTCCGCCTTGTCTTCTCTGTCACAGGCCCTTTCCATCTGAAAGAACCACTCATTCAAATGAGGAACCATCTAATCTGGACACATTTCACACAGTATCACAGTAACAATTTGCTGAATTTGGGGTAAAGTTATTACTTAAAACTAACTATTTCCAACTGCAGCTGCTGTTCTACAGCACAGGGGGCGAATGTTTGCTTACAAAGATGATTTTGGATGGAGTATCACCTCAGATAGCAACAAGACTCTGCAGTGTAACTCAGAAAACATTCTGACTGCTAAAGCGTCACTTAAAATGTTTAGATTGTTATCAGCGCAACAGATGAAATGTCATCAAATCTGTGCGATCTGTAGAGTAAGTAGGTCAGGGGCCACAGGACAACCAGAAACGAGCAAACATGCAGCAGCTCAGCGATGACGCTTCTCCCTTTCAGTCAGCCTTGTTTTTTAAAGGAGAACCATTTAAATGAAGGTCACACAGTTATTTCTAAAGTGTATTTAATAGTTAATCCTACTCTCAAGCACCGTCTCTGATAGTGCTGTTTTATACAACAGTGAAAAAAGGAGTTACTCGCCTTGAAATGTGGAAACTGTCTAGATCTTTCTAGCCAGCAACACTTCATTTAAACAGTACACTACGACTGCTGCATCGTTTCACATTCATCTCTTGCATTATTCACAACCTGTCTGTCAACTTTAACTGGGAACCGACTGTAGAATTAAACCCTGATAATGTTTATCCATAGATAAATACCAGCAGAACCACATCCATTTCATTTAACTGTGGAGACCAGTTTTTCTTCATTAATACATCTTCCATGTTCCTAGAACTAGCCTACACAGCCAGGGACCAGCACGCCCAGGTATCTGACCTAGCCCACCACGCGACTTGCACTGCACTCGACCCTTTTGCTGCAGGTGGTGGTTCCACAGGACGGTGGCACCATGTTACTCCTTTGGGCTGCGCCCGACTGGGCCACCAGACGCTCATGGGCGAGCTCCTCTTCCAGGTCTGGCTCCAGCAGGGTGGCCCGCTTTCCCTAATCCAGGCAAAGTTGTCATTTTCATCAGGGTCTTTTTTTTATTTTTTTATTTTATTGATTTTAGTCTGGCACCTCCCCTGGAACCATCTTGCCTTGGGAGACCCTACCAGGGGCTCCATTTTATTTTGCTCCCAGGATCGATCGATCGATCGATCGAACGCGCAGTAGTTTTACTTCCGTTATGATTTTAATAACATTTCATTTATAACTAAGACAAGCTGATGTTCACTAGGGGAGGATAATAATGTCACTAATGATGCCTCCCACTCTTCTCCGTACGTTAAGCACCGATACACACTTCCTTTTTAGTATTTTAGTGACAAAGACAAAGCTGAGCCCATTAAATAGTCAGTAGCGTTAAAAACTTTGCCTCCTCGAGCAGACGTGTCTGCACAGTGAGGTTTCCACAGCTGTAAGCTTTCATACCTTCACTGGCTTGGCCTTGATCTTTGTCCTGTCCTCGTCTTTGCGGCCCCTCTTCCTGGATGTGGAGCGGTCCTTTCTGTCTCTGCTGCGCTCCTTCCTCTTGTCTCTTTTACCTCTGAAAGAAAAAACATTAAGAACCTGTTACAGTCTTGCAGACATCACATCACTGTGTACACACATGGTTGTAAACAGTCAATTAAGAATATCTAGATCATCTCAAAGCAGTTTGTAAAGAGGACGGGACATGATGGATGTACCTTTTTGGAGATGGTGACCTTGCTTTCCTCCGAGGGCTCCTCGATTGATCCTTACTCCTCCTCCTGTGGCCCCTGATGACAGTGGATCAGATGTACATTTCATGGTAAAGTGGTGCACGATTGCCTTACTTGTTTCACAACTTTAGTATCTTACACAGAGCTACAGCAGCAGATGGTGCTGCACAGGCCAAAATACCTTGAGCGACTCTGACTGCGCCTCCTGTCTCTGGAGTGAGAGCGCCTCCTGTGGCTGCCTCGGGCACTGTGGGAGTCAACCGCAGGCCACGACGACCTTTGTGATGTTCTGCTCCCACACAAGGAAAAACTGTTACTTGTTGGAAACAGCCACAATAATCATCTCAGTATCAGTTGAGAGAACCAGAATCAGATGGGCACCTGTGTTTAGAACGGGACCTTTTCCTGCGTGTTCTCGAATGCGACCTCGAGCAAGAATAGCGCAAACTTCTAGACCGACTGGAGGAACGCCTCTTTGTCTCTGTTACAGCGAGAACAGTAGGCTCAACATCAAAACACAACACAGCTTCATTTTTTTTTTAAATCCCTGAAGGTTTGATACATGCAACAGATCATAATGCTGCACCTGGTTCTATGGCAGCAGCAATGGTAGACTGGGCCTCCCTCACCCTCTTCATCACACTTTCTAGCTCCTTAGCAGCAGCCTGTGGCGTCAGCTCTGGGGGTTTTACTATGGCATTATTGGAATGATTAACCCTGAAAGACAAAATGAACTCAACTGACACAAACCTCTAAAGGACCACAGCTTCATAAAATGACAGGTAACATGACAGGTAACACATTTACTGTGTAAATTCTTGATGTATAATTACTGCAGCCGAAGAATGATCTATCTACAATAAACACATACTTAAGGGGTCTGTCCCCAAACATGACTCCATTGAAGGTCAGGGCTCTGGCGACGGATTCCTGCTCAACAAACTCTACGAAGGCGAAACGTGTTGGCTGAGTCTCATCTCCGGCCATTCGCACAAACTTTACGTCTCCCACCTGCTTGAAGAACTCCAAGAGCTGCTCTGCAGTGGTGGTCTGTGGGAAGAAAGAGACAAGAAGTTTTCAGGCACTGAATGTAACGCTTGGACTGTAAAATGGTAAATAGACTGTGTTTTATATAGCACTTTCTCACAGTGTGTTGCACTGGCCAAAGCGCTTTACAGGAGATCATACACCATTCACCCATTCACACACAACATTCACACACCGATGACGACAGGCTGCCACGCACCGGCGCTAGTCAAGCCACCGGGAGCAATTTGGGGTTCAGTGTCTTGCTCAGGGACACTTAGGCATGGGGGGAGACCGGGAGTCGAACCACCAACTTGCTGGTCAGGAGACGACTGCCCTACCTCATGAGCCACAGCTTGAATGAATCTTGTTGAGAGTTAATTCACTCAGACAGTTGCTGCAGTGCTACAAGTACTTCTCCAGTGGCCACAAAGAGCTAATATTATTGGACAAAAGATGACTGTTGGGGAGACCGGGAGTCGAACCACCAACTTGCTGGTCAGGAGACGACTGCCCTACCTCATGAGCCACAGCTTGAATGAATCTTGTTGAGAGTTAATTCACTCAGACAGTTGCTGCAGTGCTACAAGTACTTCTCCAGTGGCCACAAAGAGCTTATATTATTGGACAAAAGATGACCGTTACTGTCTAAAGTACACATTTTGTGATATTCTACATTATACTCAGAGTCAACGAATCAAATGGCCAAAACCAACAATGAACTGATCGTTTTAACAAATACTGTCACTGTATCTTCATTATACTCAGAGTCAACGAATCAAATAGCCAAAACCAACAATGACCACCCTGGGCCACAGAGCTCCACTGTGTTTTAGAATCATTAAAACATGTCAGTGTACCTGTTGCACTTGGCAGCAGGGTCCTTCCTCATTTTTGAGCTGATCACACACACATTTCTGCTGTTACAGTCATTAGAGGCCTAACAAACAAGTTATTTATATTCTACTGCTGTTTGAGTAATGTTAGCTAAATGGTACAGCACGCAGATGTGCACACTAGACAGCTGTCACCAGTTTTTATACATTTATGTCTTTAGTAAGCACAAACGGGCCTGGGCCTGAGTGCAACAGGGAACGTTTATATTATTGGTTCTTTTTATGGAATTTGTTGACAGTAACAAAAATGCAGCATAGAACCAGCCTCATCCTTTAAGTGTTGCTCATGTTTGACTGGAAATAGCCAAAAACGTATGAGATACAGCAGCTAAGACAGGAGAGCTGAGTTTACTGTAAACAGCTTTGTTAAAGGTGTTCGGGCTCTTTCAGACCATGGAAGCTACACAGCTGCCAACGCTTCCAGCTACACAATTAGGGTTTGATGGTACTTGTGTAGTAAAATGTGTCGTCCCAAATTTAGTAACGCGAAGCAACCGCAAGTCTTATTTTGTGTGTTTAAATAGGGGCGCTAATGCAAATCCTCTACTGTGACTCAAATTTGATGTCTTTGTTACAGAAGAAGAACCGTTTCTGGTCATCAGCATCTTTATGATGATTATTAGCATCTGTTTTTGCTTTTACCAGTGATGATTTAGCCAAAGCAAAATGAAGCACTCCTCTTTGATGTGCTCCCCAGCTAGAAACACAAGGGTCAGAATATTAGGAACACCTCTGAATATAACGTAATCCATTACACCACCACCTTTAACTATGACCTCTATGAATTACTGCACTTTCAACCAAAACCCAAACATTTTGAGCTTCATATCACAGATGTTAGGGTGTAGCACTGAATTATACACAACTGCACAGGGGAGGAGGCTCGGGCATCTGTTTCGGATGCCTCCTGGGCGCCTTCCTAGGGAGGTGTTCCGGGCATGTCCCACCGGGAGGAGGCCCAGGGGAAGACCCAGGACACGCTGGAGGGACTATGTCTCTCGGCTGGCCTGGGAACCATTCCCCCGGAGGAGCTGGAGGAAGTGTCTGGAGAGAGGGAAGTCTGGGCGTCTATGCTTAGACTGCTGCCCCCGTGACCCGGTCCCGGAAAAGCGGAGGAAAATGGATGGATGGATGGATGGATGCACAGGGGAGACTATTAAACTGGCCAGTCAGTGCAGTGTGTGACCCATGCGTTTACAGGTGCATTTATGTAGTTGGTGCAGTGTGTGAAATAGCCCTTACTGCTCACACTCAGCAGAACATTTCTATTCCTAAACCCAGTACGCTGAATTGTATTTGTAGAAGTCTGATAAATACAGATCCCACGTTGTTACCTGTGAGTTTAGGTTGCCAACATAGACGGTCCTCCTGATTTCATTGATTTTCGATGGATCCACATTTCCCATGAGGGGGGGCTGTGAGTGCACTGATGCTGCGGCGTCAAGACCAGATGACACCCGATTCACTAAGGGAAGGTTCAGCTGCAAAATACACAAACACATAGTTACGATCAACTTACATGACAAACAGGCACACGATCCATTATGAGCACTACAAGATGCCGATGCCGACTCACATTGTGAAGCGGAGCTGAAGTAGGAATTGGTAGCAGTCCCCCGCCAGGTATCAGACTGGGCACTGGAGTGGCAGGTGCCAAAAGTGACAAGGCCTTGGCTTCTTCTGGGATTTTCCCTGTAAAACAGAAGTCTGTATTAGTGAAGGCAATAGAGGGACTCTTCTCTCTGTCTCCTCTATGTCTGCACTGTATTCCAGAGAGAAAGACAGCATACATTTCCCCATACAGCCTACAGGTGCTCTACTGTCTACTCATGGTATACTGGAGACCGAGCATCCCTATTGTGCTTTTATTTAATTATTTCTCCCAGTCAATCTGAATTATTATTTTCAATGAAGTGCAAAATCTTAACTTTTGTCTCTTTTCATAGCTCAAAAAAAAAAAGAAGAAGAAAAAAAACAATTCAGAGAATGAGTCAACACTTTGATGCATGGGTCACCTGTACTGGAAACATATTGGTCATGAACCATACGATATCAAGCATGGGCGCTTTTCCGTAGGGCGATCGTTTCGCAGTGTTGGAAAGGTGTGCAACACAAGACAACCCCAATGGCTGCATCACTAATAGCACACAGAACATCAGATACAGAAAAAAACAACAATTTTAAGAAGTGTATGAAATGTTAGCCAAGACTTAGCTATTAAATAACAACGGATTAGGATTCCACTCTGGATTAAAATCTGCTGCTATTGTTCCTGGAGAAGAGAGCGAGGTTAAGACTAACAAAAGACTAAATAGCTACAAAATTCAGTTAATTGTAGCTGGAGTCACTGAGCATGAATAACCACTTAATCCTATATGAAAAGTTTCTTAGTGCTAGGAAATATATTTCAACACATTACGACGCAAAACAATAATGCATGTGTCATGAATTTGGAAGTACAAAGAGAAAACCATGTTAAATGGATCTGCGTTGTTATTAAATACTCAACATCCCTATCAAAGCTGTAGTGTAGTAATTAGGAAACCCCCTAAATCACTCCAGATCCAAAGTGAAAAATAGATCTTAAAAGACTCTATTTTTATGATTATTAGTCTCACTTTTATAACGTCTAGTCCCTCACTACCTCAACCGGGGTAGGAGACAAGAGAGTAAAGTGTTAGTGATCCTTCTAGCATCCCATGTGTGATACATATCCCACCGGTATGCCGTAGCAACCTGGACAGAACTCAATCACACACAAGCTGCAGCTGTAGCAGAAAAACAGAGGGGGGTGGGGGTTGGACAATAATCAAAACAACAAACCAAAATAACAAATATAAACACAACGCTAGAGAATAGCAATACTGTAGTAGTTTCTAGAGACAGCAGAGAGTGCACAACATGGGAAAGTATGAAAGAAAATAAACCAAAAGAAAAGTAAATAAAAAGAGACAAGGTGTCCATCTTGGAAGGTTCAGCGGGCTATTCTCCTGGTCACATTCCCCCCTTGAAGGCTGCGTTGGCCCGATCGGGGATAGTGGCTTGGAAAACAATGCCTGACTCAGGCTAGTGTAGTGTAACAGCTGGGCCAGTCTAGTCATCTGATATGCACACATAATCACAGAAAAAACATACAAAACCAAATTAATAAATTCAGTAGCCATCCAGCACCAAGTCACGTGGACAAAAATCAACAAGTTAGAGGTGATATCATTTTTGTACACAAGGAAACGGGGCTTGCACCAAAGGATAGGGTGGTTTAAAGAAGAGCACCAAAAATGAGAGAGAGAAAGGGGATTATGTTAGAGCTGCTGCCATGAACTTGTTTCTTATGGAAACTACACACTGAACCTCACTGAAACCAGCGTTTACAGTGAGGTTAACCCTAAACATTGTGCTGCAGCTTTACAACATTCAACATCTACATGTTTTCTGTTGAATCACCTTGTGACACCAAACATAAAGCTGGGATCTACGAGACGTTAGCTCGCTAGTGGTTTAGTGAGTGATACAACCAGTCACCTGTGGCAAATACTTGTAAGAGGAATCAGAAATAGCCAATGGCCCAACTTGGAGAATTTCCA
This sequence comes from Monopterus albus, assembly GCF_001952655.1. NCBI lineage: Eukaryota > Metazoa > Chordata > Actinopteri > Synbranchiformes > Synbranchidae > Monopterus > Monopterus albus. The sequence goes on along the minus strand of NW_018128061.1, from coordinate 485,869 downwards.
TCAAAACCCCTAAAATTCACCAACAAAACAAAACAAAACACGTGACTGAGGTCAAGGGGGGCTATAGCCAGTCCACTGAGACAGCTCAGACATTTCATTTTCATTTATTTGAAAGAAACGACACTCACCTTCCACACATGGCACTACTATCAAAGCTCTGTCAATAAAAACAGTATTAGTGAGATGCTGCGCCACACCGACACTGGAAGGGTCTCGGTACTTTATATAACACACTTTGGACGAGAACGACAGAGACGTGTTGCTGTGAAGGGACAGACAAACAGAGAAAGGGGCGGGTTACTTCATTATTATACACCTGACGCCTTCATTTCAATGTTTAAGTTGACCGCAGAAAGGCCCCGCATCCGCGGTGTTGCTTAGCTAGCCATACGGAAACAGGTTGCTCTTACTCGGGCGGATAAAGCCGCAGCTCCTCGATGTCCCCCAGGAAACTGAACAGAGTGCGCATCTGCTCGCTACTCACAGCCGAGGACAGGTTGGTGACCTGGACGACAGCTGTCCCTGGTATCCCGCTCATTGTGCAAAATGATAAATGCGCTGACAGAATTTTACGTGTAGTATTTGTTGAGTACCCGCTTCCCAAACACACCGCAGGGAATAAATTATGATTAGTGTCCTAGCGGCGCAGTACGACGTTGCAGTCTGACTTCCTCCTACGTTGGTTTGTGTTTTTAACAGGGCTAACTGTAAAACTTTGAGATGCACTACCGCCCCCTACAGTCTTGGAGAGGACATAACCTCCAGCCTGAAGTCTGACAGTGGACGGGCCTGATGATGCGTTTGAAGTGACTGTTGGCATTTCTGGTTGGAAAGTCAAATTGGACAAATATACAACCACAAAGAGACACAATGACAACAAATAGATGTAGAGTGACTGCAAAGAGATGAGAAATTATTCAAGAGAGTCAAAAACACTTCAGAGGTACAAAAATACTAAAAAGTCAAATTACAGATTAATGCAGGAGCATATTGAGGCCTTCAGTCACAGCAAGTAGGACTGTCACAACACACAACTCTTTATCAACACAACTCTATGAAGGAATCAATCAAGTACAAGGGGAAATCTTAAGATGTAATGTAGGCATACATATACCTATACAATACTACAACTATTTCAGTAATTAAGCTATACAAAAATAACGTACCAACTATCATGTACATAGAACAGCCATGTTGGCAGCCTTGCATTACTCCACACCGGTAAAAGACAGTATACTGAAGAAAAGCATGGAAAAAGTTAGCAAGTCCAGGTCAAAAAATAAAAACAAAGTTTGGCCCGAGGGTCACACCACAGAGGTATAGGCTGCAAATATAAATACAACTGTGAAAACATCAAATTGCACAGTACAGCATACATGCAATACAGCATATTTATTATTTTACAAAATCACAATATACCTGTGAATGGGACTCGATGTGGTGTTCTTGGTGTCACACTCCTAAATGAGCGACGTACAGCTCTTTCAGTTGGCCTGTACCGTAGGACCATCCATTCCTATTGTACACACTTTGGTATTTTATTTTACAGCGCAACTCTAGTTTTGGTATCATCCTTCCAGACCATGAAAGATGAAATGAAGACAAAATAATTAAACAGCATTAGTTTATTTTCCACAGGTTACTTCAGAAACAGGTAATTATGTACAAAAATCTGGAATGTTGAATAAATGCATCATCTCATTTCAAGAGAAACCTTGGAAATACTAGCTATACATTAAAACCGGTGCCTCTGCATTGCAATTTATTGCTGGTTTTACAACTGCAAGTCACTAATGCCATTATTAACTTTTTAAAAATGTTTTAAGGAGTATTTACAATTTGATTAGTAGGTCTAAAATCCATAGCCGACTGCTAAATAAATAAGAACACAGGAGCACAGAAAACAGACCGACATGGATGAAGAAAGGGTGAGAACATGTTTCATCTCATTGTGTCTGCAATGTCAGACTGTACTTTTTTTTGTCATGAATATAAAGTGACCATAACCCCAAAACGTTTCCCAGTGAAAGTCAGCAATAAAACTAATACAATCTAAACAACGATTCTGTCTAACGTTTGTGTTTTGTGAGAAACCTGGGACATTATTTTCCATTTGCATGTGAATAAAACGGATCAATTTTAGGGTCCAGCTTTACTTAGAACTGCCACCTATGGTTAATGTTATTAAAGGGTAAAAACTAATTAGCTCAGAATCATGCTGTATGAGTGAAACACACAGGAAGAGCACAGTCGATGATAACCTACTGTAAACTAGCTGTGGAGATGCACTTTGCTGAAATACTGTAGGATAGAACGCTATTATATATATATATCATACAAATAATTCAGGACACAAATCTACTGCTAAGATTAATGGGGCATTACTCAGTATATGGAGTTCATCATTTCCATTTGTCACAGAAACACGTCTCACTGAATACTTCACTGGTGAATGAATATTAACAGGCTGATTTCATGCAACTGTGAGTACACAGAATATTTAATCACATTAAGTAGATGTAACCACCGTTTCCATTCGGACACAGACGTGAATGTTCTGAGATGCTGCTTTGACTTAACTTTTTCCAACAGTGTGACTTGATATCTTTGCACAAATATTCTAAGCGACAGATAGTAAAAAGCCTTGGGCAAAGAGAAAGTTTTATACAACGTCAAGAATTTTTTTTAATACTACTTTTAGTTTACATTTCCTGTGCCATTTCATTGCAAAACAGATTCTTTTCACAATATAAAAATCATGTAAAATCATCAGGGATTACTAAAAGGTCGTTAAAAATGTGATTTGACATTTGTCTGAAAGAAAATAAAAGCTTTACATATTGCTTTGAAGTCTTTATGCTGCAAATGTACTTGGAGGGTTGTGAATATGCGAATATTGCTCGGGTTCTGGGGTCAAGGTCGTCCCCTGCTCAAAAAGTCCAATCTATGGCACTTCACAAATCGATTCTCCAAACCTTCCTCTCAACAGCCAAGGGAAAAAAAAAAAAGATTGAGACACCGTTCCAAAAATAATGAGTAAAAAGCACAATAAAACATTTTTACACAGGACAAAAGGCAAACTGTGGTCTTCACCAAAGTAAAAAATAACGCTGGTAGATGTTGAAACCCTTGCAGTGCAAACACTCTTCTCACCAGTGACCGCCTGAAACTCTAAAACAAAAAACTACTAACTTGTTCTTATTAAAACCTCTCTTGTACATTTGCCTTGTGTCCACAATGTCCAAGCTTGATTTGGTTACAGTACCTTGCATATCATTCTCTTCTTCAAGGAACAGTTTGACATCTTGGGAAATACCTCTATTTGCCTTATGGTGAACAGTTAGACGAGGAGATTGACGCCACTTTTACATGTGTCAGTAAAATATATTTGGTAGGCGTCTTGGTAGCTTAGCTTAAGATATACGACTTGAAACAGGAAGAAGCTGCTAGTCTGGCTCAGTCCAAAGGTAATAAAACCCACCATCCACTTCCTCAAGTTTACTAGAATAAACCTTAGTGTAAAAATGAAAACTTACTCTTTAACAGAGGATATGCCATTTATATACTCTGAGCCCATTGACAGGCAACTAATGGAGATTCAAGGATCTTGCAAAGAAATATTTTGGAAAATAACCTCCACTGAAAAGGCTAATTTACACTTCCAATTTTGTATGTATTAAATACACATGCTATAACATTTTAATCTGTGAATTTTACAGAGGAGTTGGCAGAGAGATTTTGTTACCATGGAACGTGCCAGGCTAACATGAACCCTTCCCAAAAAGTCACTTTCTTTCATAAAAAACAAATTGGCAAAATAAATTAAGGCAGAGCAAATGCAGACTAGCTACATGTCTAGGCTCATATCAACCCAATATTTAAATTCCAACTCACTAAATTATCACAGTGTTTCTTCAACATCAGAGAAGCTGTGAGCCACGTACACTGTGAAGGAGCTTTATCCCACAGGAGACGGTGGTGATATGCTGAGCAGCTGCAGTGAGGATATTTGGGATGAAGTGAGGACAAAAGTCTCTACACACTGGAGGATGTTCACAGGGTTATGGAAGCAGGGGTGAAGGATTTCCTCGTCTTCGATTTTGCAAGAAGAGGATTGAAAAATCTCTCCGATCAACAAAATCTAAACAGTGCCTTGATCTACATTCGTCTCCACATGAAAATCACTTAACACTGTCCTCCATACAAGGTCACATGCCAGGTGAGAAAGCGGTTTCAACATCTTAAATAAAAAGTAAAAAAAAGAAAAAGGCCAAGGAGAAGAGGGAGCCCTGCCCCCTAGTGGTCAATTCATGTTCTCATGGCAGAATAAAACCCATTTGATGGTACAGGATTTGATTTTTTTTGACTTAAAAAAAAAAAAAAAGATGATTTGTACAAAGACCACAGTGAGTATTTGCATCAAAGCAGGTCATAACTTCACCTTCTTTTGTATAAAAATATCTATACACCACAGTGATGGCCTTTTGAGGACTCGTACAGATGTTTGCCACTGTCTCACTTTGATCCACTACATTCAGTGGTCTTCCCCATTTCCACCAGGCTCTGAAGACCTCTACTATAAATAGTCCCAACAGAGATCAACAGATCAGTCTCTTCTGTGTATAAAAATATGAGTCTACATACATTTCTCTGTTCCACTCTGCTTTAGAAGTCAGTTTCAGTTGAGTCTATGCAAGTATTTATCTTATGATAGTCAAATCCACAGTGTTTGGAAATGTCTTCAGCAGGGACACTGCATTCCCATGATCAATATTCACAAAGCTATATCCATTTGCCTGTGAAAACAAAACAAGAACTGTGTTGAACATGCTGAAAAGAACTTGCAGACTAAACTAATCAAAACAGCAGAATACCTGTATAATTTTATCTCCAGGCTGAAGAATCTTGAATGCCGGCCCCTCAGGTTGAACCCTTGTCACAAATATACCCTGGATTGATGCAATAAGGGTAACGTTATATGAATTACACATATTAAAATCAGCTTTGTTGTACTGGATATACAGTACAATGTAGGAAACCATATCTATGAAAATCATACTAGCATTAACAGAACATAAGGTTTGTTGAAATGTTTGTGTATTTACATTGTCATCTGGATGAAAGGGGTTTCCTCGGCCTCCCACTCCTCCTGATATGCTGAAACCAAGCTCTGGATTCTTCTCCACTTTCACATGGATCTGAAACACACCCACAGACTTTCATTTCACTATTAACTACATAAAATTCAAAAATATTAGTCTTGAAAAACCACAGCAGGAAGTTAGGCACTAGCTGATACATGAGCTCAATAGCTAATTAAGGTATATATGAATATAAATAACTGGCAAATTAAAAGCTATGGTGGATTCTTATGGGCTAAGATACAAAGTTCCTTCAGAGGGATAGTTTGACATTATGAGATCTGCTCTTTTTCCTTTTCTTGCTGAGAGTTTGATAAGATCAATACCATTGTGTCGTCATGAAGCTGCAGCCAGCAGCTGGTTGGCTGAGCTAACTGGGGTCTGTCCTGCCTAAACCAGAGTGCAACCAATCCCAGGAACATGTCATTTCTACACTCTGGTTTTCATACAGATTAAACAAACAAGATATAATCTGTTAGTCATCTGCAGAGACCCTAGTAGGGGGATTTTAGGACCTTTGGAGAAAGCAGACTAAATGCTTCCTCCTTGTTTCTAAGTCTTTCGGCCAAGCTAAGCTAAACAGGTGACAGCTGCAGCTTCACATTTAGAAGATGATCTTCTCATCTAACTCTTAGCAAAAAATCAAATAAGCATTTTCCTAAAAATGTCAAATTAATCTTTTAATCAAACTTCAGCAAAGCCATTATAAAACATCCTCAAAACCCAAACTCTCAGTGTTTCAACAGGTAATTCTGAACAGACACCTCTTGCTGCAGTGCGTCGTGTGGGATGCGTGGGACTCCCTGAGGCTGCTGGGAGACTTTGAGCATTAGGTAATCAATGAGCTGCTCTCTGGAAGGGTGGCGGACCATGGACGCCTGGCTCATCTGAGGACGAAGAGAAGGGCCCATCTGACCGTTCATTAAAGGAACCTAACAAACAGAAACACACTGATGAACATTTTTTTTTGTAGTCTCGATACAATGACCTCTTCAAAGATGTACTGCAACAAGTTACTGCAGTCATCTTTACTTAAAACAAGCTGTGGTGCAAAATGCAAAGCCCCCCAGATCCAAGTCATTTCACAACTAGCCAGTTTCAATGTTTTGTTTTTGCCCTGTAGCTAAAGGTCTACCCCTACATGTACAGTATATTAGCTACTCTTCTATGGGGGTGCACACTGTAAGCTCTGCTGCCCCTGGGGACATCATCCCCAAAGGGAAGACAGTGGTGATTATTACCAGTGTGCCCAAACCTTACTCCACTGAAACCATTTACAACAAAGGATAACAGATGCCTGGTAATGACATTAGGCAATGAGGTGCTGATTTAGAAGAGAGGAAAGATAAGAAATGTGTGATTACATTGATGAAAAACTGAGATTACACTGTTTAGTTTCTATACAAACACTAAGCACCATGTAATTCTGAAGGCTGCTGAACATAGTGTCTTAAATGTCAAGTAGTAAAGAGGTTATACTACACTTCTAATGGCCACACACTACCACTTATCGTTTGCAAACAGAATTTTCACCCCCACACACAAAGTGAAAGGTTATGAAGTGATCAAAAAGTTTAGTTAAAGGTGAGGAATGAACAAAATTTAAGCTACGTTCACAAATTCATTCTCTTTGCGTTGATAGTTCACACTCATATTGGTAGGTGAAATGTATCTGGCTCCGGGGTGAACACCGCTGAACTGCTACGCATACACAGATTTAACTGAGAAGTGGGCTACAAGCGCACGAGAATAACAATAAATCATTTGTGTGATGGTCAAATTGCATTATTTCCTTCCAAAGTGCTGGGTTACGATACGTTTCTTCCACTTTGGATCAGAACACATGTGAAACATCCTGGTCTCTCCACTGACCCCGTCAATGTTGTCGCTCTCCTCCATGTTTACTGCTACCGGTCTGTGACGAGCCGACATTGAATGATGGCGACAGGCCGTATGTGCAGAGACGTTAAAACAACCACATGAACACTGATCTGACCGTTCTGACAGCGCTTTGCAGAGAAATGGACCTAGGAGCACATATGGAAGCGGCCCAGATCTGATCTGAGAACATCTGATTTGGTTCGTTCACACATCTGTGAAGATCAGATCTGAGTCACTTGGAGGGGAAAAGAAAAGGATTTAAGCCACTTCAGTAGGTAACACAGCAGGTGAACGTAGCTTAAGAGTTAAAGTGCAGTTAGGAGAAGAAAATCATGGAGCTGAGATGCATTACAATGACAGGATGACTGGACTGTGGCACGGTGGGGAGGAGAACAGACACTTGGATGATGATGATGATGTTGTTAAAAAACAGAACAGGTTTAAAAGGCAGCATTTTGTGCCATATATAATAATCTTATTGTGGTAGAATCATGGTAAAGCCACTAAACTGACTGGAAAATGGCACAACAAGTAAGTATACCCCTTTTAAACAAGTCTATTTGCATTAATCAGGAAAAAGCTCCATAAACACTCTCAGCAAATCCATCTGAGAAGACATGACATGAGAGGTTTATGGTTGTGAGAAATCAGACACTAGGAAAGACATTATATTTTTCATTTGTCCATAAAAGGACAAGTGAAAGTTGGCTTCTGACTGTCACTGATCACATCTCAGCACTGAAGAAAGAGGTATTTCCTTATACTCTAAAGGATGTGAAACTAGAACAGACTGGAAGCCCCGGCTTAGTACGAGCTGCAGAACAAACTACAAGTTCACAGTACTCACACAGAAGCCCAGAGCTCCGTAGGGCTGTCCGTCCCTGGCACTAAAGACCAGAGACCCTTGGCTGGCATGCATATCCCTACAACTGCCATAGTGAGACCAGCTCAGTGGATCGTTATTGGAATTATAGGAGCGTGACAGTGCGTTCTGAACAGAGGACGACATGGAACCATGTCAGCAGTGGCCATGAAATCCACCAAATGAGTGAAGACATAAAAGACACAACAAAAGATTTACAGCATATACAGACAAACATGCAGTGAATCAGAAATACTTGGCACACAGCTGGGTTAGTAGGCTTTGAGGTCCCACCTCCATATTAAAGAGTCATTTCACCCAAACAGCCATAGTGGCATCAAGTCATTTGTCCAGGTTTTGATTTACAATGAATGACAATGGAGTTTCATTTGTGTTGCTCAAAACAAAGAAACATGACATTAAAAAAAATTAAATGGCAATATCTTTCCCAAGAAACATGTCCCCATCACTCTGGATAATTCAACACACTGGTAACTGTTTTTCTATGGACTAGCTCTTCCATAAAAAGCAGTAGCAGTGTAAACTGGTCTGTGGATTATTCAGATTAATCTAGACATTGTTTCTGGGCAAGCAAAGCCCAAACAGTCTGAAGCTGCAAAGTTCTGTTGTTTCTTTGTAGTTTGGGTGAAATAACTTTAAAAACAGGGCTTGAAAAAGACTTTACAGATGTTTTCTTCTTATTCACATGATGACTTTTGGTACTATCAAAATAATTTAAGGCAACGTAACAGTGGCTCTACAGTAAATCTAGAACTTCTAGATTATCGCCGTATCCTTGTTCTGCTGTCCTGCAGAGATGAACATATTCATACTGTTGGTCTCATAAGTGCGATCCACTGTTTATAAATTAAACACTTCACACACCAAACCTGTAACAGTGAATCCAATGACAATGCACAGAAAATTGCTAGAAACTGGCAATGCATTTGATCTTAGTACGTTTACCTTTTCCATTTTCTTGGCTTCAATGTGCCGCATCACCTGGTCTCTCCAGTCTGCTGGTACCCTTCCTGCTCCCACTCCACCCGACACCTGTGCTGGCCCATCCAGGAGCGAGTGCTCAGACTTCACCCTGGTGTTGGGTCTCTTGCTGGGGCTGCTGTGCTGGTAGTTGAAATCACTGACAGACATGGTCCTCTCTGGAGGTTCGTGGGGCTGTGGCTTGGTGCTGATAGGCCTGGAAGAACCGGGTACGTCAATGCTGTAAGTGCGAGCTGAGAGAGGCCTCTGCATGGCCTGGCTCATTGCTAGTGGCCCCCTAGCAAAGGTGTGAATGTCCCTGTACGTCATGTACTCTCCTTCAGGCACCTGCAGACGCCTCGGGTCGCCTACTGAGGCTGTGGAAGTGGTGCTGCTTTGCCTCTGCAGACTGTTGCTTCTAGGCGGGGCACCAGTAGAATGAAGTCTCTCCTTAGGCCATATGTCACCAGAGAGTTTGGGAGCCATGGGAGGCCCCCTCTGCTGGGGCTGCAGAGGGTAGGGAGGTGCCTGATTACGGTTGGAGTAGTTGGTGTTGGCTAGTGAGTGTGGAGGAGGAGGGAGGTAGCCTTGTTGCTCTGGGGGCATGGGTGTTCTCTGGGCCCAGAGGTTTTCTTTAGGCATGGCACTGCTTGTGTACTGTATACTGTACTGAGGAGGGGGGATGCCCACAGCCATGTTGGATGGGACTGGATACCTGCTGGTGCTGGCTGGTGGCTTAGAGGTGGAAAGCAGGTCTGAGGAAGATGCAGAGGAGCTGGGAAAGACCTGGAGAGTCTGGTCATTGAGCAACTGACCGGCTGACCTGCTCCTGACGATACTCTGGCCCTGAGCTCCAGGCCCTGGGTCGGCTCCTGCCATCCTAGTCACTGCTGCTGTGTCATAGGTGTCATCCTCCACCCCCTCAAAGGAGTACAGCCTCATGCCTCCTGTTTCTATGTTACTGACACTGTGAGACTTCATCACCTGTGGGGGATGGCACCTTTTCTCTGGAGACAGCTCCTCCGTGCTGCGAGACAGAGACATGTCACTGCTGGCTGTCACGTCTGTCGAAGCCACATGCACAGCAGATGTCTCCACTCTCATCGTTTGGCTTCTGTTCCCCAGACTACCGATGCAGTCAGTCAGTTGCTGGTTTCCATTCTGTAAATGCTCCATGTTGTCATTGCTAAAGCCCTGCTTTCTATCCAAGTCCTCCTGTGGTCCTGAACCACTGGTTTTGTCCAGCCCATCCAAATGAACCATATTGTCAGTTGGCAGCTTTGACACATTCATATTGATCTGGTCCCACTTGGTGTAAGCGTCTCCCATGCCGCTGTTAATTCCCTTCTCAATGAAGGCCAGTCTGGCCTCCATGGACAGTTCATAGTTACCCAGTTTCTCTGGAGAAGTTTGCTGGGTTTTCAAAAGAGCCTGAAGGGATGTTTCCGAGTCATTACCATTATGGAGGAGGGGGGTGGTGTCTTTAGGCTGGTTCATATTCTCATCTTCTTGCCTAAAACAAAGAACAAGGAGGTATATCAGATTTTGTAGCAACAGCAGAAGGAAGATTTTCCTTTTAAGCTACATTGAAGACTGAAAAATGTTTCGAACCGGCTCTTTAGGAGGAATGGCACCTTCGCCTCTCTCTCAGGGGTGCACAGAGAGTTGTCCTGACTGCTGTCGGTGGTCAGAGACACAGAGTCGGACATGCGTGATGGGGACGAACAGTTGCTGTTGTTCTGGTTGCTGTTGGCCACGGTGTCATCCAGCAAAGAGTCTGCATCTTTCCCATCATCTGTTCCCATCATCAGATGTAAGAGTTAAGGTATTGTGTTATGTTTAATCTCCCACTTATAATATTTTAATAACTAAAGCAAAATATGTACCTTTTTTATCCTTGCTTAACGTCACCACTTTAGGCTGGTTGATGGAGATCTCAATAAGAGGGGGTCTCATCTCTGCAATTTTCATCTCCTCTTCTTCATACGACAGCTCCTCAGAATCCTAAAGTCAAAGATAATGACTCAATGTACTTTGCTGTACTTCCTGAGAACTAATCATAGAGTGCTGAACATTTGGAGTACCTCCAGTGTGTCTTCATGGTTCAACACAGAGCCCTCTGAAGATTTAAGTGGGACTTTCTGAGAGTTGTAAGACTCTGAAGTGTCTTTTGATTCTGGTGCAGAGGGGTTTTGGGCACATGTGTTTGTAGACATTGGGGGCTCCACATTTGCTGTCATGCCATTGGGACACGGGGCCTCTATCACCTGCACACAACAGTACAGATGGTCAGTTACTTACTGAAAGGCTTCTTTATTTGAATGCAGAATAAGCAGTTTGTTAAAGAGGAACTAAAACCAAGCAAAATAAAGTAAACAAGAAAAGAAAGTGAGATTTTTTTTCCCAAGTAAATGTTTCTTATTTGGGTGAAGCTGACCTTAACGCCCACGTCCTGCACTCCGATGTGGTTCCTCTCGACTGGCTTTGCATTTTTCCCTGACTCGTCACTCGACTCCTCCTCCTTCAGCCTGTGAGCCACAGACTGGGCTGTTTTCACCATGTTCTTCAGTTCGTCTGGGTAAGGTGTAGGGTAGCGCTTCAGGTTTCCCTCCTGATGGAGTGGAATTACAAACAGCATTACAATCATATGGTTGAAGTGTTGACAGAAGTGGGACTAAGAGAGGTAAAATATCAGCACTGAATGGCAATTACATGGAGAGGGAGATGATTTCAATAACAAAAACACATTCTGTTCCTTTTTAATTTATAGAAAACCCTTCCTTTATCAGTCACAATGAGGTTTTGATTTGAGCCATCTTTCAAATTAGACGACAGATCCTCCATTGTCTCCAACAAGAAGTAGAAGAAAACAGGACATTTTTCATGAAAACCGCACAAAGTGAAAGTTGTTGCCAAAAGAATATTTGTGATTACAGTAATGTCCTTGTAATTATGGTAAATCATTTCAGAAAATTTCCTCTCCCAATAATGTGAACAGTGATAAAGGCATAACACTAACTCTTGGGGGGGTTTCTCTCTCATCCTTGTCCTCGTCGCACTCGAAGGCCACCTGAGCTCGTTGCTTGCGTTGCTCTTCCCAGACAGCTGGATTGAAGCTCTCAGAGTCAGAGTTGGGAATGTCTGCAATCAAAGCAGGAACCAGGATGAGGACAATCTGTTTCACTAGCTTGTAATTAAGACGTTTTAAATCCTCTACTGTGCTCCTTTCATGCAGGTTTGAATTTGACCACAAGATGGTGCCAAGAGAACACAAAGCATGCAACGCTGACAAGCTGTGGAGAAACTTGAAATTCAAGAGAAAACCCCTAGAACTCAAACACAACCATGAAACAGTGAAGGATTCCTGGAAATGTTGTTCTAAAAGACTGCATTCAAATGAAAGCATCTACACAGGATTTTGATAGGTCTGACCCTGCGCTTCAGTCTGCCATCACTGCATATTATAAAGTTTGACATCAACTTCAGTTAACTTACATCATACAATTACAATGAATAAACATTTCTGCAGGATTTATCTCATTTTAAATCTCTAATTAATTTATAACATGCCAACACTTATAACTACCAAGCAGTCAACTAAGTCATTTCTGTCCCCAACATGGCCGTGACATGTTAGCAAAGGAAGACACAAAGTCATGAATACTAGGCAAAAGACATGGCAGTGATGGTTCTAGATGTAATGGTACTGCTTTGCTCAGACTCTGCAATAGCATCTTGCACAGCAGCTCTGCTCTCTGTTGTGTCTGTCAGTCTCTGACACCCAGGGACCACCAATGTGACTAAGAAGCAACCTGAGGACCACTGTTGTATGGTGGATAGACCAGATGGGCACTATTTTAATTCTGAAAGTCATCTTGGCTTTCCTAACTTTTATATAGTTTCATAAATTTGATTACTCAAAAAACAATAAGTAACATGGAATTGTGTGAAACTACATTACTGAATGCTATGAAGAGCTCTGGTTGTCTAAATCTTAACACACCATACCAGACAGTGTGCAGTGGATAATATGAGTCGCATGGTGACCTGTATTATGATGCTCTCCATATAAACAGGTTTTAAAACATGACAAATGCAGTCAGCCCCTCCTTGAACCGCCACCTTATTGTGGTGGAGGGGTTTGAGTACCCGAGTGATCCTAGGAGCTATGTTGTCGGGGGCTATACGTCCCTGGTAGGGTCTCCCAAGGCAAACAGGTCCTGGGTGATGGGTCAGACTAAAAGCGGTTCAAAAGCCCTTTATGAATAGATTAAAATCAAGGACCGTGACGTCGCCTGGCATGGCGCAGCCGGGGCCCCACCCTGGAGCCAGGCCTGGGGTTGGGGCTCGAATGCGAGCGCCTGGTGGCCACTACCCTCTGGAAAGTTGGTGATTAGAAGTATATAGTAACTTAAAATAGAAATTCTTAATTAAGGTACCCTAAAGTTATAGTACAGTAACTGAGTAAATGTACTTAGTTACTCTCCACCAGTGGTTTATGATGACATCGTTGTTGGCTGCCTAATAGTGTGTACGTGCATTTTTTCTTAGTAAGTCACTTAAGAAAAATGTATTGGAGCACAAAGAATTAAGGAGCATTAAGTTTAAAACTGTAGTTACTACAGTATGACTAAGTGTACTCACTTAAACTCCACCACTGCTGTACTGGTTGTATATCAGGTGGAGTGGGAACAGTGGGATAATAGTGCCACTTGCTGTCCTATATAATATTTGTAAGAAACCTTCCTGTGATGATTTATATTATAGAAATTTGTGAAGTATTATAATATTACCTTCCTTTTTTACTGTTTGAACACCACGTGGATATGTCAGTGACATATACAGTATAATTATTTTTTTAAACAACTTGGAGAAGACTGGACCTAATCCCTCAAAAAGCCCCTTTTCCTGGGGCAATTTTACTTTTCATACGCTCAAGACATATATTTTCAAAGTGCTTACTTCACTAAACTAGTTCCAGTCACTCGGTCTTATACTTAATGCATTAATAGCAATGGAATATGCCTATGGAGAGCTGGGGGTTGTTTAAAACCTGACCATGTTATTTTGGTAGAAAAGAGGACGCTGTTGTCATTAAAAACGAGCCTCAAGAGCCCTCTACTGGAGCTGGGGGGGGGTTACACTGAAGGCTATAATGACTTCATGCAGTGAATACAGGAGACCGACTCCAGCATAAAAATAGAGAGATGGATGCTGTTGCATCGGAAACATGTCCTAAATACAAGCCACACAGAAGCTGTGTGGGACACCGTATGTTGACGTCCATTCATATAATTAGTGTGAGCATGTCTCAGTCAGAGACATGACAGAGCAGCTGTTGCCAATTAAAGGCTGAGCCCTGAACGGACATGGCATCGGACAGATGGCATCCGAGATGCACTGACAAAAACAAAACCTCCAAAGTAAAATTAACAAAGTAGCCTACTATACTGTGACCACTATTGTTTTTAATCACACAAGAGATTTAGATTGTATGGAAGCATTCACCAAAAACTGGAGACCTTATCTCCAGTTTATCACTTGTCTTTTTGCTGTTCTTTTGACTGTAATGTGTGATCAAACATCATGCTCCTTTTTAACTGCTGCCTTTGGCTTTTTGCATTGTTTTTGTTTAAGAACTGTAACTTGTAACATCAGGTTAATGCCTGGAGCCTGAAAATGCTCCGAATTTTACGGTCACTTAAAGCTCCAAGAGTCATGGGATTAAGACTGATGACTCCTGGGGGTACCATCAGAAGCTCTGCACACTGGTAGCTCCACTGTTTCTTAAAAACATTAAGAGTAACATATCAGTGTATGATGGCTATATGGAAATACAAGCACACATTAAGATTGATTTTCAGCCACAAACAGAAGACAAAGCAGCAGGAACCTAATGTTGAAGATTATATTTAGTAACAAGGTCTTTCTATTAAACCTCTCCTCCCCCTCCTGCTTTTTCCTTAATATTCAAGTAATTACTTACATGATGCATGTTGATCTCGTCTCTGCTTTTTGCAGACCAGA
>NW_018128061.1:464296-469947 GCF_001952655.1 Monopterus albus | reverse complement strand
AAAAAAAAAAAAAAAAAAAACAAGGAATCAGGTGAAGCTGGAAACATTTCCAGTAAACAACTATGGATAACGGAATAAAGCTGATGACTGATACCATAGCTGTTCTGGTAGTGCCACATATGGCTGTCGCTGTCCCAAAAACCAAGCAGCTGACTCACTACCACTTCAGCGCATAAAGCAAATTGATCTTGAAACACGAATTACCCTAAGGCGCTGTTCATACTGTGAGAAACGCAGCCCTCCCCATTCATTTCTATGGGGGACTGCATTCACTGCAGCTGGCACCAGCACAGCAGGGGGGCTCCGGCAAAACGATGCAACCCTGTGCGGCGAAAAAGTTGGATCCGGTTCAACTTTTATCCACTGAATGGTGACATCATCTGGCAAATGCAGTGTGTTGACCAATCACATACAGGAGATGATCGGGATGCGGACGCTTTACCTTGTCAGCATGAGCGTTCACTGCTATTCACTGTTGAGTTTAGGCCACAGTTAAAGCACCATAACAACACGCCATGCGTTAGTAATGGATGTTAAACGGTGTTTTCTATATATCAATGCTGATGCACTGGTGGTAAAATTGGTGCAGAGGTAGAGTAGGCTACGTTAGCCACTCACATCGACTTGTCACAACATGGCCGAATTGTACATGCTCATAACACTCCCCCTGCAACCCCTCACCCCCCTGACCAGCACAGCCTCCTTGTGAAGTACACAGGGGAGTTGCATTTTTACCGGATCAGTCTGAACACCTGCTAAAGCTACCGTGCCACATGGTCAGGGCAACCTAGCTGGTGCAACAGGATACCAAGCCAAACAGATGCTTGACAAGAGAGGATGACTAATGTTTCTTCTACTGCGTCAGTCTCAGGTAACATGCATGAGGCATGCAGCCAGGGATCCCTGCAGGTCACCTGTAGGACGTGTCTGATAAAGACGGCAGTTGTTGTCATGGTTGTGCTTGAGAATTTGACATCAAATGAATTTACTTTATGTTAAAAATAGATTTGTTACCGTTAGGTGCCAGATTACAAAAACACACATTTTGTAGTTTTGTACTAGATATGGACTATCAGCACCAACAAATTCTCTCACACTCATTTTTATGAACTGTAATCACACATGAGACACATGTATGAACTGAGTAATGATCTCCAATCTTTAACATTCAGCTCTATTACCAAGAACTGATTGGTGAAAATAGGCCAGAGACTTTTGCGATATGAGGGTCTGCCAAATGAGCCTTGAAACAATATGAAAGAGAACTTTAGCCTTGCTGAATGCACAGTACTCACAGTCCTCAGTCCTGGTTTGCTGTGGGAACATGTAGTTGGTCAGGACTGTTTTGTGCGTCTCTGGATCCTCCTCTTTCTGGAGAGGGATCAGGGGCTTTGACTGTGGGAGACAAAACACAGGGTTGTGTGCTATCTGCAATCAGCGGTGGTTTGTCAGGACACTCAGTGCTCAGAGAGTGTCCTGGTGTTCTCAGTCTGATATGGAGGGTGAACTACGCTGCATTGTCAGCACGTGAAAAGGCTTTCATTTGGTCACCTGAAGAACACATGGGGGAAAACAACTCACCACATGAATCCAATATGTTGCTACTGCTGCTTCAACTGAAACACTGCCTAAGCACATCCCTGTGTCCCCAGGCCATGTCACTGTTGTGGCAACTGCCCAACACCATCCTGTCTTAGTGCTGATGTGCCTGTTGGACTGTTTCTCCTGGCTTTCTTAATGCAGCAGAAGTTATTGGCACAACCTCACCCACCATTGAGGCGCAGGAAAACAAACTGGAAAGCAAAAAGTCTGGCAACACCTGCAGTGAGAGGTGGCAATACACATTTTTAAGGATGCATCGTGGATTTTTGGCTTTGGAAGTTTATTTCCAGGGGGAATGGATAAAAGGTTTTCCAACTGAGTTTCTATAGTGGAGTTTGGGTTTTTTGTGCTCATGGGCTCCAATTGTGCACTTTTTTGCTTCTCTTTTGTTTTGTATTATTTCACATATGTAGCGTTACCTGTGTCAGTTATTGGACACACCGGTTTCCCTCTGATTCTTGAATGTGATTGGCCTGTGACCACGTACTTAATTTAATTATGTGCATGTTTTTTTTTTTTTTTACTGGCAAAAATGTACGAGTTTGTATGGGACTGGTTGATTTTAAAGGATTTACTTCTATACTTGTACTTTTGTTACTTGTGTTTGTGATAGACCCTGATGGAGGCTTTATGCCAAAACGCGCTGATCTTTTATCTATGCATTAAAGTTGCTGGGATCGCTGCAAGTGTTGCCAGACTTTTTGCTTTCCAGTTTGTTCTCCTGGCTTTTTTCAGCCTTGCTAACACAAGATGTGCTTCAATCCTGGCTGTAACTTTTGTTGGGTTTACAAGTCAATAATAACCTAATGTGCGTAGGAAGGCTGTTGCCATTGGTGTTGAACCATGGGATACCCACTGAGCCCTGGTCTAATGACCCTAGAGTCACTGCTGTTAAGAATTCACAAATCCAAGCAGGAGATTAACTGTGGAGAGCCTTGTAAAGGATAAGAAACTCCTGTATTTAATAGGCAGCTGACTTGAGGCCAGGACATGGGAGATGTGACTGGTTTAACTGCAGGATTCTGAAAAAAACGCCACTTTTCAGAGACAACAATTTGTTAAGGCACTTGAACAGAGACTAACTTAGAGCCCTCCCAGGATCCGAGAAAGGCATTAACAACTGATTTCTGAATGTGGCAAGAGAACAGACTGTAACTGAAAAATATTTACAAGCTGGAAAAAGCAAAAACACTGATCAATTCAATCCTGCAGTGTTTTCCCTAACCGTAGTTTGCCTTGGCACAAATAAAAACTGTTCTGCTAAGTTTGACATGATTACTTCAAGAAGGGCTTTCCCACACAAAGCAACACTGCTGTGACAAAGTGGGAGTCCAAGCCATTTTGTCACATGAGCTGACCAGACTCAAATGCTTCCACTTCTGATAGGCTTATCTCATGTTCTCTCAAAGGCCACATTAGCCAAAGGGCACAAACCCAAATTTCAAGCACCACAGCTTGCCTGGTAACCTTGATCTCTATGTCTGCTTTACTTCCAGAGACTGTAGCTGCTGCCTTATCTCATAAGCTGGCATTCAGATTTGTCTCATACTACTCCCTGAGGTTTATGGTGGACTTGTCTAGATTACCACACTATAGTCCTTAAAGCTTAAGGATCTATACATTAAAGATGCAGAGCTTAGGCTATTACTAAGTCTGACCTACATTTCTATTTGGCACATTTAGATAAAATGTCCTGAAAGTGGTTTACTGCAATTTGAATGAGTTTTCCTGCGAGCTACTTGGCCTGGCTGGATTAATTTACAGCCGAATGCTGTGCCAAGTCACGTGCCCCATTACAATCTCCATAGAACAGCTTTGAACTCTGTAGCACCTTTCATGAAACCCTTACACATAATACACGTGATCTTACCTGGTTCTCCGACAACCACATTGCAGTCATTTGGCTCAGTTTAGTGAAACTGAAGGGAAGATTCTTTAATCTGCAGCAGAAAAAAAACACAACATAGGTACACATTCATATTGCACCAGTGCATGTGTAAAAGGAAAAAGTCCATCACATTAATTGTGACATGCACATTTAATCTATGAAGGGCCGCTATAAAGTTAGTCTGCAGCCATAACCCAATTTTATTAGGGTTAAAAAAACAAAACAAAAGCAGCAGCCATCAGTGCTGTCGGGTCGTGGCCAAAGTTATTTGGGCTATTTGGCACAGAGCTGACATGGGGGAAAGGAACAGCCCTGATTAAAGCCTCAATTAGGCTCTAGCTTCAACCCAACCCATTTTCCTTCTTGCCAGAATTAAAATCACTCGATGATGTTATAATTTTTTGTTTTCGTCAATTTATGCAATTCATAGTGAAGCAATTACTGCAGTGCAGCATGAGCGTGTTTCAAAACTACTTTAAAATAACTAGGCCTGCATATAACATTTTTGTTTACTGAAAAATGTGCTCATTGTATTCTCAATAATCAATTCAGCGTTTGCTCAAAATGTCAGAAAATTGTGAAGTGACAAATTCCATGGCAAAGTTATGTTCTGTCTGACCAAAGGAACAAATGTCAGATTCAATTCACAATGATACAAAGCTGGCTCCTTCTCAAATGTGAGAATTTATCAGAGAATGCCTGAGTTTTTGCTTTAAAATTTACCGTTGGATAGCAATTATCAACAATAAACAAAATTTATCCTTAAACGTGACTCTCATTGTTCATAAGCATCGTCGGCCCAGACTCACTTGTTGTTGCTGAGATTGATGACCTTGAGCTTCTGCATGTCACCCATCTGCTCGGGCAAAGACTCCAGCTTGTTGGAATGTAGAAACAGCACAGTTGTGTTCTTCAAATTGCCGATCTGTGTGGAGAAGAAACCAAGAAGTCAGAGCCATGAGCCAACAAGACTAACTGCTGTTATCTCACCACATTCTGCAATACATCTTCACAAACACATATATACTTTAATGTGTAAACACACCTCAGGGGGAAGCTGGGTAAGGAAGTTGTGATCTGCAGCAAAGGTGCGGATGGTGACACACTGGCCGATGGAGGAGGGCAAGGCTTCTATCTCATTGAAACTGCAATCCATCTCATCTAGAGATGTCAGCCTAACACAGAAGGAAGCAAGAGGACGAAGACAGGGGGGTTTAAGTATTGTGTATACTGTGATGTGCTTTCCTTTCTAGTGGGTTAGGTAACTGTACAGTCTATTCTCGGGTCTCTCAGAAACACTCAGGGGACTTCCACTCATTCAGAGTGATGCTGCTATAGTTCTAGTAAAGACCAAGTAAACATCATACCAGTTCTCATGTCTCAATGAATTTTACCACCTTAAAGTCCAGATTAAAAACATTTGTTCCACACAGCCTTTAATTAGCCCTTGAGTCCTCATCATGAACCATCTTGTGCTCAATCGAGTGAGTTGGACATTGTATGTGGAGTGCCTCAGGGTTCTGTTTTGGGACCTAAATTATTTATACTATACATTAATGATATATGCAAGGTTTCTGATTTAGTGAAAGTGGTTTTGTTTGCTGATGACACTACCATATGGGCATCGGGTGAAAACCTACAGCAACTCTCTGGACGGGTTTCACAGGAACTTGAGAAGATAAAGAAGACTGCTGTGTTTATGTATAAAGCCAGGAACAATTTATTACCTGGTGGAATTCAAAAACTATTTAATGAAAGGGAAGGGGGATACAATTTAAGGGGTCAGTTAAATTTAAAAATTCATGTTATACGTACAACCAAAAAAAGATTTTGTATTTCCATAAGTGGGGTTAAATTATGGAATAATTTAAGTGTGGACATAAAAAATAGTAATAAAATTGACAAGTTTAAACATAAATATAAAGGTATGTGTCAATCAATTACTTAGACAATTAATTACAATTAATTAGATGGAACATTGTGGGCGTGGTGTATGAATGTTAACACTTTGTAATAATTCTTTAATATATTACTTGTGTGGTGTAGAGGATAATTATTTAAGAATGTAATTATGTAAGAATGTTAACACTGTTATAATTTTTTAGTATAATACTTGTGTGGTGTAGAAGAGAATTATTTATGTAGAGATACTGCTTGCAAA
>NW_018128061.1:461548-464178 GCF_001952655.1 Monopterus albus | reverse complement strand
AGGCTAAATAAAACTCTTCAGAATGATTTGTTCAAACAAAAACTGAGGTTAGCTTTGGTTCATACAGGTTGGTGTATCTAGACAGACACTGATCAGTGGACAGCAGATGAAAACAGAACAATCCACTGATCTGATGGCTTTTTACTGCTCACCCTCCAACAGAGTCTGGTAAGTACATCAGTTGGTTCTCATCCACTTTCAGTGTAGTTAGTTTCTTCAGTGAACCTAAAGGACGAGGAAACGACAGAACAGAAAGAGAAATAAAATGACAGAGCAGCTCAGGGCAATTATTGATCATCACTTGTTGCATCACAAAGGGGATATGAATTACAGCAGTTAATTGGATTAATTCATACTGTCATCAATACAGTAATTAGTTTAGGAGTAACAGACCCTTGCTTCTGTAGTACTGTGCATCTGGACTGGACTGATTGTATTAGTCTGCTCTTAACTCGTGAACTCACGTAATTTACTACAAATATTTATATTCGTTTGGTCAGTCAAATATAAATGTGAACTAAGTTTAACTTCCCCGTTCTCAAACTCCATTTACCCATGAAGGCCAAAGAAAGTGAAAACAAAAAAAAAAAAAAACCCTGACACCACAGTATCTGAGAAGAAGAAATAAAAGTCAGAGGAGCTGACATCTAACTGTACACTTCCAGTGTCATAAGAGTATTTTGGCTACACAGGAAAAAACGTTGCCACACCACCGATGGGAATTAGATAACTCTAAAGTACAACACAGGCATAAACTTAGGAACAAAAAATGCACTGGCAGCAGATAAAAGAATTATGATGTTTCATTCTCCAACTGAGTTGTGTGTGTGTGTGTGTGTGTGTGTGAGAGTGTGTGTGCGCTGTGATCTTCACCAATGGAGTTGGGCAGCTGTGCGAGGGCATTGCTGGAGAGCAGGAGGTCCTGTAGACTCTCACAGCCACTGATTTGCTCATCAACCATCTCCAAGTTGTTCTTAGACACATCCAGATATACCAACTGTTGGAGCATCCCCAGCATCTGGATAGGTAAAGGATGATGCACAAAATATTACACTGATATCTCAATATCCTCAATTTATGCCAAGGATTAAGTAATGGTGTTGGCTGAACACAGAAGCTCTACATTAAAAAAAACGCCCAAAAGATCCTCATCAGTGAAGACAATTACTAAAATTGAAACCACAACAGTTGCTGTATTCAGTTTTGGTTTATACATTTACCGACATCACTGCTTACAACAGCCCAGACTGTTGAAATGCTGAGGCTGTTGAAATGCTGGCAGCAGAGCTAATGCTGTAATTATGACCCAGTTACAAACAAGCTGGTTATTCACATGTAAAATCTAACACGCTCTCATTGTCTCATTACAAATTAAGTTCAAATGGGACAATTACTTCACAGCTACAGATATGTTTTTTTGTCAGAAACCGGGACATCTGTAAACCCATAGGTCTGCATTTTCTGTTGAACTCTAATTGCATTTGTGCACCAAGAGAATCATTTCCAAATTGCTGAGAGCAGCAAGTCTGAGGTAAATGGAATGTGGTTCATTCAACAGACACAGTGTGGAAATCTAGGGAAATAATCTCAAGATGATGCTTTGAGACAAACAGACCAGTGAAAGTGTGTGTGTGTGTGTGTGTATGGGAATGACTGTAAATTATACCCCAGGTAAAAATGTCAGTTTGTTCCCATCCATCCACAGCTCCTTGATTCCAGTCAGCTGCTCTAGCACCTCAGGCTACGCATGTGAACGGAGAAAGAAGGTTAAGTGACAGCATGTATGTATACAAGTGTGTATGCACTGCCTGGGAAGGGACAGGAGTTTCACTCATAAACTAAAAATGAACCATGAAACTATTGAGTTGTTTCAGTGATTATTCTGCATTAATGAAAGCAGTGAAAATAAATGAACACTCATTGTTTGTGCACTTAAGAAATGACATTTTAAAATAGAGAAGAAAAGGGGACAGATGAAGAAGGGAAGAGGTGAGGTCACTGCTAAAGATGTAGAAAGCCCTGGGCATCAACAGACCGGCTGACAGATACTCACCACTTCAGTGAACTCATTACTCCCCAGATCCAACCTCTCCAGCTGTGTGAGTTTCTGCATGCTTCTGTAGACACACAGGACAGACAGGGAGTGAGATACTACAGGACAAGGGGTAAACTGAATGTGACTACTTGAACCCCTTTGATTAGACAAACGTGTCAGTCAGGATTACAAGCAATACAGGCCAGGTGCTTTAAAAAGCAGACCAAAAGAAACCTCTTTTTGTCTTTAAGATCTGTCAGTTTTCATGTTACCCTCTGGAGAGCGCACGCATGAGCTGCCTTCGTCTTTCAACTGAATCATTTTGAGGAAGGAAATACCTTTTACAGCCCAGACGTCTCAAAAGCCTGCTTTAAATAATGAAAATTGTGACCTATGTTAGTCCCAAGTCTTGCTCTAGAATTCTCTCGGCACATCAAGTCACACATACCCTGCAACACGTTAAAACAGCAGATAAATCTAGGACTGTTCAACTGCTTACAGCCTTTACTATATTTAACTGACTGCCAGCGAAGGAAAATATTCCTAAAGGCATAAATTACATTTTGAGCAGCAATGCTAAATAAGTCTCACTCTT
>NW_018128061.1:435905-461526 GCF_001952655.1 Monopterus albus | reverse complement strand
AGCAATGGCAGCAGCGCATCACAACATACAAAAGTTTGTAATTCACACTCATACCCAAAACAAAATTCAAGCCTCACAGAGGGAGTGTTTTAAGATCTGCTGAAGTAAAATAAAATCCACAGTTCATCAGTTATTTCC
Organism: Monopterus albus; assembly: GCF_001952655.1. Lineage (NCBI taxonomy): Eukaryota > Metazoa > Chordata > Actinopteri > Synbranchiformes > Synbranchidae > Monopterus > Monopterus albus. Next base: position 461,388 of record NW_018128061.1, on the reverse strand, counting down.
ACTGTTTTAGTGTCTTTGACCGAGCTCTTTATAAAATTCTACACACAAAACCAAAGAAGAGTGACTGGAGATGAAACAGGACTGTTCTGAGATCTGTTTGGGAATAGACGCGAACACAGCAGGAGTGAGTCAGTGCAGCAGAAGAAAGCACAGACCCACCAACACCACTGTGGAGCCTCATAATGTAGGAATGCCAGACATACGGTACTAATTATAAACATGATTTAACCCTCTTGGTGATTTTTTTGTACTTGGTGCAGTATGAAAGCATTAGTCATGTTGATGTACTTGAGCATTAGCCAGCTTTGTCACATTCTTACCTCAATGTTGGCAAGAACACCAGAGCACCCCCAAGAGCTGAGAGGAGCAAAAATGAGGCATGTTGGCTAATCTGAAAAGGGAGTTTGCCAGTGGAAAACACACTATGGTTTAAGGCCCCAAGTTGTGAGGAACACAGCAGCCTTCTTTAAGATCCAGAGAAACATTTGGGTTTATGCATGTGCTCGATGTCGGTCTATGCACTGCGGGAAAAAAAGCAAGACACTTCTTTCTATGTGGGAGCTCTGAAAAGGCTCCTGCGCTCCTTTGTGCATGCACACATTTGTTTACATCTCCGAAATGCTTGCATGTTACTCTGGCAACTTTCCCAATCATTAGTCCGTTTCTTTGTCAGGGCTCCAGCCTTTAACAGGTCTGGCTTCTGTCACATAAACACAGTGAGAAGAGAGGATCCGCTCTGAGCACTGCATTGCATTTTATACATCGACTGGCCCGTCAATCTGTCGGTGAAAAATAAGAAAAAGCAGAGACAGAAAAAAAGAAAAAATCTCAGCCAGCGGAGGAAGACCTAAAGAGCCAAACAGGGAAAGGTTTTCTGAAATAATGGGAAGGAATAAAAAGGAATGACAAATCAAATGAAGCATGAGAGAAGACTGAAAGGGCAAGTAGCTTCCCCCTCAATCACCTGGAGCTTCCTCAAATACTGATGAGACATTTATTCTGTAACCTTTTCAAACAGTGAAATAACCCTCAGCACCATCTCACTCGAGGATTATAAAACCTGTCACCGGAAGCAAGCCAGGTAAAGGGGGCTCTTATGTAACATCATAGAATTTAATACCACAGTTAGAGGAGTGGGGAGTGAAACTACCGTTTAAAGAAAGGCAGTATGGAGGGCACAGCTACACACTGCAGGCGCTGTGAGGAGGAGGACACGGTGAGGAAGTTAAATGATCATAAAGTGATTTGCATCAAACAGGACCTTTGTTTTGCAATTCTGATGCCTGGAAAGCATGTGAGGAACTTACTTTGGCAACATCTTTAACTGGTTCTCCCTCAGCTCCAAAATCTGCAGTTTGGTCAACCTGCAACCAAGTAAAAAGGTCATAGTCATAATCATTAAGTACCACAACAACATCTGAGCCTCAAACATTTATTTTCCTTAATGACTTTAATTTGGAAATATTTTTCTCCATTGTAAGAGTCTGGTCCTTTGTACCTTCATGTCACATTTAGTTTAGCTTTACCAATACTTTCCAGTTAAGACGTGAGCATAAAATTGTACCCAACAAGAAAACGTTGTGGAATGGTATTAGGAGCCTTTTGTTCTTTTTCAGTACACCGAGTTTTCTCTGTCCATTTATATGCTACTAAGAAACTGTGATGTGCGTCTACATGACAAGTAACTTTTAGGCAACGTGACTCAACAAAATAATTTTGTAATTTTCTCTTGAACTAAATAAAGTACAACCACAAGAGGTGTTCTAGTGTGAAGAAATAGGCTATGACTGGTATGGACGTCACATCACTTGTGTTGTGTAATCAGAAGGATTTTACACCGTTATGTAAAGTACAAATAAGGAAAGCATGACTGAGCAAGCTGGTTTTATGGAACAACCTGTTTAGCCTGTAAGAAAAGGAGCCACGTCTTAAAATGACGGATGTGAAACTGTCATCATCATTAATCTGAATGTTTGACATGATAAATTAGGTGCAACAAAACAATAATTTGACATGAGGCATACATAAAAATGGGCTTTTAACCCCTGGTGCTGAAGAACAATGTGTTCCCCAGCAGTACATGTGCTTTAATAAACTGTAAATACAACATTTATTGTAAGCACACAATCCCTACAGTACATTAACAGCATGCCTGAGTGCACAGTTTGTACATGTGGCTTTTGTGTTAGAGACAGTTTCTTCCTGATCCAAACCGGAGAACAACCTGACCTGCCGAAGCTGGCGGGTAAGAACTCCAGGAAGGCATCGTTCAGGTAGAGCTGCGTCAAGCTCAAGAGCTGGGTGAAGCCTTCTGGGAGCCTGACAATACACACAGCACAGGAATCACAACAGTCACACACACACCCTGATACAGCTGTTGCAAAGCCACAATGCTGAAACAATGTAGTTAATTATGGCTGAAAGGCATCAGATGAGGGTGAGCTGTACTCACTTTGATATGGGATTCACACTGGCTTCTACAGTTGCTAGGGCTTTGCAATTCTTAATGTTTTCTGGAAACTCTTGGATACCTAGGAAAAAAATGGCAAACATTACTGGATTTAAAATACAGGTCCGCACCGTTGTTGTAACATCTGCACGTTATATCTCAACCGATTCATTAGCACAGACACAAAACAAATGACCCCTGTCAAAAGTAAAAAAGATGAGGGAGAATGCAAGTCATCTTGCTTGTGTTTAGCAGGAGCAGCTCTGTGAATGATAAACACAGGTGGAGTGCGAGTACTCTGGGGACTGAGCACAAGCAGGAAGGCTCTCTGCTGAATTGTCTGTGCTCATGGTACATTAATAGTGGCCTTCCTCTCTAAACAACTAGAGAAGAGCACTCGAGGTGACACAATAAAAAAGGAGAGGAAGAAGAAAAAAAAAGGCAAAGGGCACAGAATGGCGGTCTGTGACTTCTCACCAAGTGCAAACTGCATGAAAGGGGACAAAGTCTCAAGGTTTCTTTTCACCCACTTTGTTTAGTGTCCACAATACTTGGCACAGAGTGTTTTGTGAAGAAGGATAAGCTCCTTGTAATATCAACACAGCACATGCAGCTCTGGTTCATGAAAACACCACCACATCCTTCAACGTTTGTTTAACCATGGCCATCTCTGTACTCATTCATTTATATTAGAAACACCTTTTTAACCTTGCTCTATACATGAAAGGGTTTTGCTGAGCGTGCATAATCCATTTCCACTCTGCTTAGCTTCCAAGTTACAGTGATGATCAAACATCTTACACAGTGGCCTGCACTGTTAAAACTAGTTTTTATTGCTCAACAGTCATTTACGGAACATAAAGTTTTTTAAACTAACAGGCAAAAGAAAAAAAAACCCCTTCTAACACAAAGCTCTTTATCATATTCAACATTGCCAAGAGGTAAATGTCACACACTGACAAATGTTGTCACTTCGCACTCTGTGAAACTGATGACATCATTTTGGGTTGAACACACTGAACCATCTCACAGTTTGTGTGAGGACTAGTTTTTACAAGCTCTACTACGCTGTGCTATGCCGATAATATCTAGTTGACTACAAGTCCGGGCTTGCACACGTCCTGTATCCCTCACATCAGGGGTTTTGAGTAAAATAGCAGTGTGACACAAGGCGGCATTTTACTTCAGAATATCAAGCAATCTAAACACGTGTCCACCATGCCACTCATTCCTCCCCAATGATTGATGGCAGCGCAAGGAAAACCAGGATGGTTCCACTTTTTGTACTTTACAAGTCACTAAACCTGTGGCTGAGGTGTTTTCAGGTTTCAGCAACACGATCTGATGCCACAGTTTTACATGACTCATTTAACCTTGCCAGTCAAGAAGACCTGAGTGGCATTTCTGCAGGAAGGATAAAGACATACAGTACAAACATGCAGCCATTCTACTTACTGTTTTTGCTGACATCAAGCTCCCTGAGATTGATGAGGTTTGCGATCGCTGCCGGTAATACTGTTAGGTCATTATCTGGCATGCTCAGTCGATGGAGTAACTGGCAGTTAAACAGTTGCTGGTGGAGAGTGGGAAGAGATAATCAAGTTTAAAATCAAAAAATGTATGGTTGGACAAGAATGTACAGTAAATTATCAGATATTTAAAATGTCATTATTGTCTTAACAAGTTGTACTGCATCACTCAAAGGCTCTTCTTTCAAAATGGATATGAACTACTAGGTTTAATGTAGAAATTCCTATACATGAGTGTATGAGGCTTACTTTAGGCAGCTCCTCGATCTGGTTGGCATCGAGGTAGAGTTCCTGCAGAGTCTTCTCAAAGCTAAAGATCTCCTTGGGAACAGTCTCCAGGCTGCAGTGGGAGTAGTCCAGCGATGTTACCGTCTCCTCCTCACCCCGCAAGCAGCGGCACGGTACCAGACGAACAAACAAGCTCCGCTTGGACATCCTCAGGCACTGGAGAAGGAAAACAGAAGAGATACGTCAGTGGAGTAGAGTCAAGAAGACAGATGTTTGTCTACTGCTGCTTTTCACTCTTTAGCTTTAAGCATCCAGATTCAGACCATTATCATGGAGAACAATGACTCGGGCTCTGGTCATGAAGGCAGGACAAGGTAGCAGATTTAATTTGGAAAAACGGTTCCACTCAATCAAAACTACATGGCTACATCATTTTCACAGATGACAGCTGTAAACCATGATGGGACATGGTTTACAACAAAAAAAGGAGGCAAAAAAAATCCAGTGCAACAGGTTTTTACAGGGAACTTTGATCTATTCTGCTTGAGAACTCACCCATTACAGAACACGAAGGTCATTTCAGAATGGAGATTCATGTTACCCAGGTTTATGAATACACCGATACATCAGAATGGGGAATGCGATCCTACAGCCATAACCAGTCTTTGGTATGAGCACAACCCAGAAACCCACAGGTCGTTCTATTAGGGAGATTTTGGTGTTTGGCAGGCTGAGTCTTATTTCATATTTTTGTCCAGTTGGTCATGATAACATTTTACTCACCTGCTCCAATGCAGAAACCGTTGCAGAGGTTTGTGAGACACATGATGACATGCAAGAGAAGTAGGAGTAGCAGTGGCTTATTGCTCAACAACACTATCTAATCTCTTCCTACAGCTACAAGGATTTCCAGGTAACCATTTCCTGTGTTTACTTTTGGTCTGGCACCTGCTGATGATCTGATTTAATTCATTCATGCTAAATGCTCCAATTACATTCTTGCTTTAATCTGCACTCACCAAATCTCCATAACGGAAGTAGTGAGTCATAAAGGACAAATATACACAAACACAACATTCTGGTTGACAAATGATGCGGTTTCCTTTTCACATGGAATGACTGCTCAATTGTCCTATTTTGGGGGAACTGCACTTAAAAATATATGCAATCCAATATGTTGTCATAGAGTGTGAAGCTGCCCAACAGTGTCAGCAGATTTACATTAGGGACTGAGTCATTAAATAAAAAATAAAGCAAATATTTCATGGGACCATGGCTTTTTTCTTTAAAAACAAAGAGCCACTGTTTCCCCTTGTTTTTACCAGCACCTGGATATAACGTGATAACGAGGTCAGTATATCATTTTACTGCAGCGCCAAATATAAAAAGACGAAAAATGAAAAAAGAACAGCCATCAAGAAAAACTGTCACGGCACGAGATGGATAAACTATATGATGATAGTGCATGTGAGCTGCACAGTCATGTGGCATGTGGCGTCTCTGATCACGGATGCAGGGACAGCGCTTACACTTACAAATGAGCAGAGCAGCATACTGCTTCCCACTGCAGTGGAACACTGGGGACTTACGGGTAAAGTCAGAGCATGCACACACGACAGTGTTAACGTGATCTTAGAATAACTGTCAAATAGTTCCCAGTGAAGATCAGATAGCATTTTAGCTTGAAATGCTCATCACAGCAGAAGCATTTCTGTCAAAACGGCCACAGGTTGCATCATGCACATTATCCATCCAAGGTATTGTGCAAATCTGTTCTAAAATTTGCATATAAATAACAGACGATCCCTGACAATAGATCATCATTCAACACAACTGATTAAAAGACAAAGAAAGATAATATAATTTATATTTTATTGTTAAGTTTTCACTAATATAAAAGGAAATAGAGAGATATAAAATGCTAATTCTAAGTTTCCTATTTTCTTTCAGTTGTGAAAGGGCTGTTTTCCACAGAAATGCAAACTGAGCAGCTTTTCAATATCATGGGTATAATGTATCCTCATTTAGGTTGAAGCTGAGGATAAACATGCAGAAAGAAGGAGGCTGTGATTCAGCCACCATTTTGGAAATCTTTGTCCTCGACTCCACTGGAAACTAAAAGACATAAAAGCCACGAGATTTCTTCAGTCTGGTTGGGAAGAGCTTAAAAGGAGGAGGAGGGGAGCAGTAAAACTGTTGTAACTTGCTACAAAGATGTAATTTTTACAGCCTAAGTCTCAGGTCAACACAAAGATTTCACCAAGTACAGTATGTACTATGGACTGCACCCTGATCAACAGAGGCTTTGTTCCCTGGGGCACATACACAATGACTTTTTCTCCCCCTCATTTTAATCGGAGCACATAAGCTTGACTGTAACTGAGCCATAAAATTGTGATAACCCTGATGCACACCCTCATGAGACACAGTATATACTTGATACTTTCATAAACACCTTGTTTCATAATAATGAAATGATTTAGAGGGTCCAAATAATAATTCCTATAGGAATTGTCAAACGTTGACTCAACGGAACACTGTTCACCCATCCATCTATATCCAAACTACTTGTGCATTAATGCATACGCCCACACTCATGAAGTCTGCACAACCACTCTGCTACAGCAGCAGGCAGCTCATATATAAATACTCTGAGTATAATGTGGTCTATCACCAGAGGGGATGACAGTGGGCTTGGCTCCATTCACTGTGAGGAACGAACACAGAGCGCAATGATGACGCATGCTATGCAGGGTGGGAGGACAGAGAGAAGAAGGAGTCTGATATGGGCCCCCAGAGACTGGAGGAGTTGGGGGTTATTGTGAGGTATGTAAGCAAAGCAATTAAGAAGCAAGAGGAGACAAAGTGCATGAGAAAAGTTCTGGGACATAGTTTGAAAGACAGGAAAGAAGTACGAGCAAATCAGGGAAGAGGATGACGGATGGTTTGACGATTTAAGGAGTAAGTCAGGAGATACTTTTTTTGTTATTGCCAACAAATCATGTGTCAAGGCCAAAACCAAGAATGATTTGATCCTATAACTATTGTCTGCATGCTTAAATTATGACATATCACATTCCTCTGTGCCTACAGTTCTGTCAGTGAGCAACACCACTGCCTTAGGTGGTATCTTCATTACCACGAACACGGGCACCAACCCGGTAACAAATACTCACTACATGCTCAAATGCATAATTCACTGCTGAAGTCAAGTATTAAGCTAGTGGCTTTGGTGTTTTCAATAGACAGTAACAAAAATACAGAATACTGCCAACCCTAACCTTTAAAAATCTAAAGTGTTGCACATTACAACACACCAAATGAGATAAATAAACAACAGGGGACTTGTGAGTCAGGTACTCAGTCTATCAAAGTAATACATACAAATTAACACATACAGATATTTTCTAATCAGTGTCATTTGCATAATGTGTAACACACTGTTAATCATATACAGACTTCATTCATTGCTGCACAGCTAAAGCTTTTCCTCCACAGGCTGCTAGCAGAATGAAGCACTGCACTGGGGCTGTTGTACATCTGTCTCCCACCTCCTTTGGACAGTGCCGACTAGGTTTTCTGCATCCATTTCTTTTGTGCCATTAAAAGTTTACAAGAATGTTTTTTGGAATAGATAACTGTGGCAGTGCCAGGCTGGCTGGCAGCACACTAACCGCCTACAACACAGATAGGCTTATTCACTGACCTACATGTTACTGGAATGATGACTACCTACACTCAGCCAGCTTTAATCCATCAGGAGCTCTCGACTAAGAAAGTTCAAGCCATGCATGGAGATTTTCAGACATGTTAAACACTCAGCTGGGATTTTCTTTCTTAACCTACTTATTCAAGCAGCCCATTTACTTAAATCAGCATGCTAATAAGAGCTGGACCAGAGAGCAGCTGTATTTATTCAGAAATTTCAGGAGGTGTGGGCATGTGTGAATGTGGACATGTGACTGCAGCCTGGCGCTGATCCTTGAGGTTTCCTCTGTTCAACAGTGAATGAAATGGTTTAGAGGGCAGGCCAATCACAGATTCCCACTTTATTCTCACAGTCAGAGCCAGGAAACTACTTCGCTGTTGCAAACCTCTACCCTGTAACATAAGTGCTTCCTGGGTCAGTGCTGTTGCTATAGAGACTAAGGGTAGAATGAGGGTAGGGTACAATCAGCCCTCCGACCCCTAAAGTAATCCACAAAACACACAGGTGAGCTTGCTCAACCGCTTATGGGGAAAATTCTTGGCAGGTAAAAGGCAAAAAGGGGCTAAAGAAAGCAAATCAACACTCAAAATAGGTCCAGAAGTCAGTCTGTTACTGCCTCTATGTGCGCGTGTGTTTGTCAATGTGTGATGGTTTAGCGGAAACAAGCGCAGTATCTGACAGCAGCAAGCAGTTTGTGTTATTTATAGCAAAGAGTACTGGTCTGTTGATATGGCAGAATGTGATTAGTGTGAGATAGCTCTTGCCTTATGAAAGGAGCTGTTGATCCAGATTGCAATGGACTGTTACAGGATTGCTGGTCCCCAGCTGAAATTTCATAATAGAGATTATGGCAACAAAAACAATGCAGGGGAAAAAAAATACACACAACAGCCTGCAGAGCCTGTGGGATACGCTTGAACTGCCTCTGTTTGAGAAGGAAGGGGAAAGAAAGTCAGTTCCTCAATGCAGGGCGGAGTGCTAGTGAGCTATACAGTGAGGTATGATGCAGCTTTAGCTCCTTTCAAACGGGATTATGTACTTTACCCTGGAGATCCCCTTTATTATTCAGTCACCAATCAAAAACCAGTGCAGAAAAGGAAGTTGCAAATGCTGTGTGCATCCAAGAAGGATTCACACACCATCAGGTTTTTTTAATAGCTGTCAAATGTCAAGTTACACAACCTTTAAGAGGCAACTAAACTATATTTCAACACGAGTGCACACCAGAGTGTGATACAATACTGCTGCTCTGAGATTTCTTAAATTCTCAAATGCATTCTTTGTGTTTGCCAACACAACACAGCAGTGCAGAATGACTAAACATGTTAGTGAACATACTGTAGAGGTGGACTAATAGCTCTATATCCAAATGAGTTTGTAGCTGCTAGAAAATATTACAACTTCAACTACCTCCAATAAAATGCCTTTAAATACGTTTTAAGTGCACGTGAGAAGTTACATCTCTCTCTAATCATATGGAAGGGTAGATGCATCTATGCTGAAAAGCTGTGTATGGCAAGGCCCCTTGTAACGTCTGTCCTCTGGGTGCCTCATTAACGGCAACACATTCAACTCCAGCTGGCACAAGAGGAGAGCTACCGCTTCTCGATGATACAGCAGGATATTGAGTTAAGAGGACAACAGTTCAGCAACTGACTCAGACACCCAGACTGCATACTCTCAAAACCTGCTTAGACACATGTCCGTGGCTTCTCTTTTGTCCTTCTCCACAGAAGGACTTGATAGCTAAACGCAGGACCCGATTCACGAATACAAAAACTAATCAACAGGAAATGATGGCTGGACTTACAGCTGACAATGGCTGGATGAACAACCCTGTTGTGTCTAGTTCCACTTTTGCTCTCCCTGTGGTTTTGATTCTCACTAGCATTCTTAGGTCTCAGTGGTCTTACATGACTCGTATACAAAACCATGATTGTTTTCTTTGAATTGGTGGTGAAATGAGGGAAAGTAATCTGATCTGCCACAAAGACAAAGTGCTTTTTTACAGCATCTTCAAAATTCTCTGTTTCTGAGCAAACTCATCATCAGACTTAATTCTATCTGAACATTTACATGCAACCGACATGCATTCCTTTACATCAGAACATCTCTGTGCAAGGCTTTGTCGTTTCATCTCTTCGCAAATTTAGGACAAAACTGTGCATTATTGTTGCAGCAAGAGTCCATTGTGCCTCATACATGTACGTACGTACATGTAGTAAACCCACTGAAGAAAACACTGGAATCATTAAGTACAAAATAATGATGTACTTGAGCCAACTCAAATATACAGCCACAAAGCCTCACCCCAGATAAGACCACCAGGCTACTGGTGTCAAATGGTACCGTACCATTTGACTTGACAGGGGTGTGGATGTGTTTCCATCTCACAAATGTACATGCAATGCTGCAACATACAGCCCCAAAGTCACTGAGAAGTGTAAGTGTTTCCCCAGGTGGGTTCAAAAACACCAGCAGTTTAAGTTACAGCCAGTGGCCTGGGAAGGTTTTAGGCCTTACCTTACACTTTTCACTGATGTATGGATCCAGATTGTAGTGGGATACATTTGGTTCTCCCTTTTACCATCTGCACACACAGCCTGCCTCCCAGTGCAAGGCATATCAAATATTCTAAATCCTAAGGTTATATCCTCTCTGCCATGCAATGAGGTGATTATTAAGCACATTCGTCTTCTGACCTTTTGTGCAAGCTGGTAACAGGCAATTCACTTAAAATTCTAATGCCAATATGTAGAAAATGATGTATACAGAATCCTGGCATGTTCCCATAGCACGTATAACCAAAGCTTGTGCAGGCACAAGTACTTGATTAATAAAGTGGGCTAAACTTTTTTTTGAAGTTTTATTAAGAATAAAATAAATGGGAATCATTTAGCACTCCAACATTAGCTTGCTTTGCTTAACTTTGTTTTATGTGTTAAAGAGAGATGTAACCACAAAACAAACCTTGAGCAACTTGACGTTTTAATGTAAAACCGATGGAAAGACCCACATGCAGTGAAAACAAGGTTACTTACAGCCTTAAGCCAAACAATAACACCTTAGTATAAAGTGTAGTATCACACACACACACACATTACAAACTTAGTTAATACATTTACTTTTCTTTGTGTAGTAAGATGGAATACAGTAGTACACAGTGTGCAAACGTCATGAATACTTTCTGTTAAACAACTGTGCCATGTGGACAAGTGAGACCCACATAGCAAATGGTCTTACACTTTCACCCATTTGAACTTTCAAGCACACACACGTAACAGTGGGACAGTCACTGAATACAACATGTGGACTGAAGAAGATGGGAATCGAACCGCCGACCCTCTGGTTACCAAATGACCTGCTCCACTTCCTGAAGCCCCCCCAACCTCTCTGAGGTACACATCAAGCAGTCCTCTGTCACATTACTCACAACCACAGACTTGTGATCCATAAGATGAAGCTTTCTAAACACTTTCTCTCATCAGTCTCCACGTCTCCTACTGAGGATTAAAATCCCACTGCAGCCAAAAAACAACAAGACCTACATTTATGACGCGGTGGTAAAGCAAGGGAGACAATTACCTGTCAACATCAGCCAAAGAGAAGGTAAGTAATGGTAAGCAATGATTAGATTTTATTTTGTGATACGGGACATGAATCACATGATACACTGATAAAACACTATATTTACTACCAACAATCCAAATGTACAATGATTCTATGATGCACATAATATTTCATGACAATAAACTACAATATTTCATCATATCTGCACATTTTGCAAACGTATCAATGGGTCAAACACTACATTTATTCCCTGCATTACAAACTCCTTCCTAACTATACATTTTACAGACGCCTCGGTCTGAACCGGTGCATCACTTGCTCTAAATGCCACTGGGGCTCTTGAACAATAAATCTGTGCCTCGTCCAACTCTTGGAGAGTTAAGGTTCCATTTGGAGGTCAAATACTGTTTGTACTAACTCTCATGATGAGAACTACAACTACAGGCTTTCATGAACTACCCTGTTGCGTCTCTGAAAGCCACTTCCTGGCTACATGAGGACTGACGACAATTCTGCTGAGATGTGCAACAACAGGTTATCCTGTGAGACGGGCTCACCGCGGCTGCCGACTGACATCGGCTCTCAAAGTCAATGCAAAGGATGTGAAAGAAAAAACATGTTCACACATAAAGAACAGTTTCATTTTCACCTGTAGAGGTAGAAAGAAAACAGGCCATTTGATTCTGAGCCACAGTTAACGTGTGACACGTACAGAAGGGTAGTTGAATAAATATAAAAGTGTTGCATCATCTAAACAGGTTCAGTCTTCATTATATGTCATGATTCCTTTCAAAAGGTATTGAAAATGAGGAGAAAAGAAAAAAAACAACTTTTGGATCAGAAGTGATGCAAAAGACAAATGTGGATTCTGGAGAGCAGTTTCTTCCTGATTAAACCTTAACCAGAGCAAAGAAGGAGAGAGCCCTGCTAGCTATAAATAGAAACCTGCTCAAAAATGTCTTCCACTGGTATGTTCTTAATTAAATATGAGATCCAGCTAAATACGAGCCCCTGGGACTCATTTCTGCAGAGAAGAGACCTGAACAATGATAATAACTATTATTAACACGTTGACTGTAACTGTAGGAGTTATGACGTAGCATTTATTACATGGACTTCAGGTTCCTTACAAAAGGAGATGCACAGATAAAGTTTAAACAAAAACTAGTCTGCTAATAAAACGGCATCCAAACTGTGATCGGTTGTGATCTAATTTATTTAAAGGACATGATTTTTGTACATTTCTGCTGTCAGTCAGCCTGGTGAAGACCATGCTGTCCTCCTGCTGACAGACAGCTGTTCTGATGAGAAATGCTGCACAGAGGTCAGAGTAGACTGACCCCAGTTTGAAGTTAGTAGTGGCTGAAACCCACCATCAATCCTTCTTCAAGTATTAGACGACTAACTTTAGCCTAAATGAACTGGCACCTACCCAGGTGAGTGAGAGCTGAACCATCTAACAAAGACATCAGCAAAGAGCAGAAATTCTTCAGAAGAAGAAAAATGGGCTACAAATAAATCACGTACACAAATGGCAAAGCATGTGCACAATTCATCTGGTTACACTTCAACTGAAACATAACCTAACTGCTAAGACTATAGAGCCCTAAAGTGGCTAAGGTTATTTAAAGTAATTTATGAAAATACTGATTCTATTGTAAAACAGAGGTGGTATGATATGTTAGTCTGGAGACCTGTTAGAGTTTGTGGTGCTCCTAAACAGCCAAACAATCATCTCAATGCGGCCAATACAAAGCACTAATTATAACCCACGGCACTATAGGAGTGCAGCTGCTGCCTTTCTTTCACCCTGTAAAAACAATGGGATGGCTTCCTTGTGCCCTTTATGACTGAGCAAACTCAACCAAGCATTGTTAGGTCAGTTTTAAGGTACTGTAGGTTTGGGCAAGAGAATGCTGTTGCCTCTAATGGGGCCCAGCAGAGTGATTATAGCACAACTTGACACCCAGTGAGAAGTAAAACACTTCATTTAACATGGGTCCTAGGCCTCCTCCCCCTTTCGCACTTTTGTGTACTGATAACAGATACAACACAAATAACATACAGCCGTTTCAATTGCCTCTGATCTCTTATTATAGTAATCAAGTCTGCTTATTACATTCGGTTAACAATGACAAATAGCATAGAACAGTGGTAGCGTTTTCTGGACTCTGAAATATTAGGCTCCCTCCTGAACTACAGAGCTACAGCACTTAGATACTAGAAAGCACTACAATGAGTTTGTTTTACACATTGCTATACTGCAGGAACAGCTTGCCTCGTGTCCATGGAAACTGAATTATCATTACTGGGCCCCTTCACTTGTTTCATGTCGTCTTCACTAGCAACAATTTCTACCTGCATCGAAAACATGTTGGAGAAATCACAAGCAGAACAAGCTAATGGCTCCCTCCCCTCCTGAGCAAATATGGAGAATCCACTCCACCCCTTTGACACCCTGAAGCAGAAGCCTAGTTTAAAAGCTGGCAGGAAAACTGTCAATTCAAATTGTAATGCCCGACAAGGGACTGGGCCTAATTCTGTGTAATAATGGCAAAGGTGCCTCAGAGCCACTGTCAGCCAAGACTGTGTGCCTGACAAAATCAATTAGACTTGTAAGATATTAGATCACAAGCTTGAGGAGCAGCCCCAGTATTTGGTGTGGCTCTACACAGGATGCATTCAGGGACAGTGTTGAATTGTAGGCCAGCTGTGTTTTGCAGACCCACAGCAGCGTGTGAAAGTTATGTAAATGAAGTGCGTAACGGAGAAAGCTAAGCAGTCAAACAGGTAAATGTGGTAACGTGGCAAATCCTTCAGCTCTGAAAGGTAAACATGTTCCTGTCAGCAAACGACTAACAAAGCAGGCTCAAGTACAGACGAGTTAACATTACAAAGCTCCTGTCATCTTGTTGTCACTGTGTGCGTCATGACAAATGAATGAATCCATAGCTTCCCTGGGACAAACTGATTTTGAGGTCAGTGGAGGCAGTCCAGACAGCTAGAGCCTGTTTTCTATTGACACAGTTATGAATAGACAAGCCAAAAAAATAATTCAGTTACCAAGCTATAGTGGCATATTGTGCTAAACCATGTAGCAAAGGTTCACCTAAACTGTGACTGTGATGAATAACGCAGTAAAAACCTTGACAAAAGGAAAAGAATTTCTGTCATCTGAAGGTCTTCCTGGGTACCTGCTTCAACGCCGATATAAAACTGTAATCATCCTGTTCAGTGACTTCTGGTTCATTGTAGGAGTGGACAACAAGAGACAAACCACCACCACTCTGAAGGGACTTTTCTTTGTGAGCAGCTATTTTGTGAAGATGAAACAGGATGCCGATTGAGCACGGAGCTGGTTCAGTAGTTGGATCATGTCTCTTGTCCTCCAGGAGAACAAGGTGGGGCACTCTTGTTGTTTCTTGTTAGGGCAGAGACACACCAAGCCGACGTGAAATAAATAACAGCGATGAAGGCCAACTGTTGTGTCGCCTCACGTCGGCTTTGTCTGGCCCATTCAGAAAAGGAAAGAAGAAGAGCTAGATTGCAGAAATAGAAGCGTAAATAAACCAGCTCTCATTCAACTCAGCTGCTGTTTTTAGCTGCTTCTAAATCAAGAATATTTCTGATAAGAAGTTGCAAATGACACTGCTGTTCTCTGCTCTCGGTCTGTTGCTTGTGGAAGAGGAAAGGAGGTTGTGGAGGTGAAAAACCAGGGGAAATTGCACTAAATGTGTGAAATCATGGATACTATAGCAACCAGGCTACATCGACTGGCGGGCGGCTGGTGACTCGGTGTGTCACGGCCCTTAGATTAATCCTTGACATTTATACATCACTTCCGTGAGAGCAAAACTGTTCATATAGAAATGCACTGTAAGAGGCAGAGATTTAAAACTAAATCCAAATAAATAAATAAATAAATAAATAAACAAACAAATAGTCTATGAAATACCATAAAATAACATCACAAATCAATGGCTGTGTGTGCTGTCACCTGGAGTGTCTGAGATCATAAAGAAATGACATACCTTGTCATTTAGGACTCAAGCGCCTGATCCCAGTGGATGGCAGAGGATAGGTCCAACAGCAACAATTTGCTTATCTAATAAAAAAAAAGGATAAAAGATAACATGAGCACAATCACCAACAACTCTCCAACTGCTTCAGCCCATTTGGTTCAGCGAGTATACATTCATCTTATAGCTCAACTATAAAATCACTGTGGAATGATGAAGCGCCAACTCTGATAACCCCATCTCCTGTTGATGCACATGTCATACACTTATTTGGAATACATACAGTATTGTTGTATTGATCCTTTGTGTAATCTATTGTAAGAGGTGGTGGAAAACTGCCAAAATCCAAATTGTCTGGTGTCGCTTGGCCCACGTTTCAAGGTGCATGTTAATTAACATTCAAATTTAGATCAAAAGAAGCGCATCCTCTCTCATCATGTTAAGTTATGCTTGTTAGAGGTTGGCTTTGCAACTCTGCAAGCTAATGCTCAACAAAAAAAATTGGATCTGTTAGTGAATATTTCAGCTACCTGCAGAGGGCTGATGAATGGAGGTGTAACTTTAAGGTTTAAGGCATATCGGACAGGGATGGGAACTGATAAGATTTTATTGATACCAATACCATCTCACTGACAGCAGCAGACTAAAAATCCATTTTCACCACAACCAGTTCTCAGGAATTTTCATTCTATGCTAACATATTAGCATTCTATGCTAACATGTTTTGACAAAAATATGAATGAAACATGACCAAAATTTGGAACTAGAACAAGAAAAGCACAAAATACCTAATTACTTAAGTGTATTTTATAAAGATAAACCAGAAGTTGCAAAAAACTAAAATAAAATAAAAAAAACCTGAATGCATCTCAAACACTGAAATGAAACATGATCTTGCATGTCAACATAACAGCATTGTCCGAGCATGTGTGCACGAAGAAGCCTTGCCGGCTGATCTGGGACAAACAGAACCAGCTAAATCATTCACCACTCCTCTGTCGTCATCAAGCACAATAGAGTTATAGAGCAGGAAACAGGGAGGGACAGACAAAGAGAAATTCTGACTTGTATTACATTGAACTGGCACTCAGTTTCTGCTCCATTTCCTCTTGGGTGCCTGCGTCCACACCACATCTATTTAGGATACTGAATTTTGTCAGACAAAAAGTATTGGGGTGGGGGTGGGAGGCTTTCCAGCTTTCATTTACAGCCCCATAGCAACTGCAAACATAAAGTAAAGCTAAAAATAACTGGGTGAAGAAAACCACCTGCATCTTGTCTACAAGAGGCCCATCTATAATGAGGAAGTAATTAGTCCTGTGCACAATTAGATTACATTTTACTAACTAAATGTATAAGTTATAAATAACCAAAAAGGACCCTGCACATATATTAGGCTAAAGTGTGTGGTTTAAGAAAACCTCTCTCTTGCTGTTCTACTATAAATTTGTACATTTTAATAAAGAGAAAAGGTGAAAAGAGGACACATCAAGCTCCAAGGCTCCTTAAAGAAGTCGTCACAACACTCACATATACGGGGCCTTACAGAGACATTAGAGGCAACAGTACGGCCTATTATTCCATGATGTCTATTATTACAACACATAATTAAAGCAGAATACAAAAACTCAAAGACAGAAAGGGCAGGGCCTATTTTTGCTCCTTAAGCAGTCAATATCACAGATGGAGCCAAGTATTAGTTACTTGTTTGTTTTGTTTGCTATGGTAATAATGACATAATTATGGATTACTGGGCTAATTGAGTTATACCAGTTTCTCTGGTCCTTTGCTACGGCAACAGATGCTGCAGAACATTGTAAACTACAACCTGGCCAGTTTTCAGACTGCTCTCAAATGTGACACTGTGAGTCAACAGTTTAAGGCGTGTTTGTTTAATGACATCAACAAAGGAAGGAGATGCCTGTGGATCAATGTGGGTTTGGACGTAAACACAGAGCTGTGCTCAAACTGCTAGCCAGCACATGACACCCCAGGCAGGCAATGGTGTATTAGAGTCAGTGAACAAGGTGCTGAACAGTCCATGTCTGTTCAGCCTGGATAAAATCACAGCCCACTGCAGCAACTGAAAGCCAAACATGGAAATTCTTTGTGGTCACAAACCCATCGCTGTCTGTGTGCGTGAACCAGCTTTTAGATCATTTGATGCTTACCACCACCTGTACCCAACAGTGAGCTTTTAACATTTTGCACAAAAATGTAGCTTGGGTGATGTTTTCATGAATTAACTGCTCTAAAAAATATGATTCCACCCAAATCACACTGGATACGACGACTCAGGTAACAACCAGGGGCAGTGCCAGCATGTGTCCACATGTGGTCCTAGCATCACAGACTGTACAGGAGGGGCGCGTTTGATTCATTTTGTATGAAATGATGAAAATGGCAGTTTTGCACCAGTGTACTGAGGCACAATTTTCCTTTCAGTGTTTGAGTCTGAGAGCCAAGAATAGATGGTTTGTCTTCGAAGACTGGCTGAACATAAACGTACGGTATGTGCAAATCCACATCATGAGCGAGAATAAAAAAATCTGATCATAAGTAGTCACTTGACATACCTATGAGGTGCATGCTGAAAGCAGATGTGAGCTGTAATGCATCACAACTGGATGTAGACAACCTAATGAGGGTCGGACTCTGCTCTGCCCTGCCGTCTCATCATTCCAGACTACTGGGGAATCGATCCTGGGCAACCCGTCTCATGACAACTGTTTCTGTTAACCCTGCCTTTTACAAAACAGCCAATCAAATCAAACATACAAGTGTCAAGAAACTGAGGTCTCTGGGTGTTCCAGTTGGAAAACAATTATAATTTAAACACACGAGACTCAAATAAATAAAGAATAAATTGTGATATCCAAACCAGAAAGGATGAACATACTAACTCAGTGAGTGTTTAAAAGGGACTTCTGGCAGCATGTTCTTCTACAGTGAATATGAATGAAGGTGAATATGGATGAACCAGGCTGCACTGAGCCCAGTGTCCCAAACCTTATAAAAATATTCAGTGAAAACAAAATTCTAAGCAAATCTGGGCAAAGCGCATGCAACTCAGGTATAATATTATAAGGAGACTAGCCAACTACAATGTGTTGAAGCCCGATATATGCAATAAACATTACAGTTCCCAGGTCCACTTTGCAGAAATGCTGGATTTTCCTAGCAGTGTACAATCTAATCTTTTCCCCGTGTATTCTGTGGAGGAGACCGGAGCCGTTTATAGCATGGACCTATGTGGGGTCTTATCTAACCAGCAGACAATAAACTGGAGGAGGATTTGGTTTTAGGGACATCTCCTTATAGACAGGAAGAGAGAATGAGGCAGAGACAGATAGATCAGCATGTCAAATGTTTCCTCCAATACACCGCCTTTCCACTGGATGAACGACCTTCGTTGTACTTAATAGGTTATTCATTTGATATTGACATCTGTACATTACCTGCCATCTGTTATGCCAGCTTTAATAGCCAATGGGCAACAGACCAAAAACTATAAAATAAAAACCTTTAAACATACCCTACACTAGGAGTGATTTATCGTTATAAAAAACTAAAGTAGTACTCATGTTGTTGTCTCAGTTCGTCCTTAAGTTGTAAATCGTAGTTACCTGCCAGGTGTGTTGCTAAAATATGAAACTATTTAATAACATTTTTAGTTATAATGTGGATCATTAGGGGAAAAATGGGGAAACGATGCATCTTCAAGATCAATAATAAAGATGTGTCTCTAGAGCAGTTAAATTTGGTACAAAGAAGTGTGTCAGTGCTCTTTATAAGTCACTGGGGCTGAGCTATTGCCATAAATGATTTATATCAGCCTGGGGCACCTGTAGTTTGAGTATAACATGCCCCAGGGTTTGTTGTGTTGCTTCGGTTACCATGGTCTCTGTGATGTTTCATAAAAACCAGCAGTTTAACATTAACTGACAAATCCCATGCAACTATGAGAAAGCGCATGCACAAATCTCTGAAGCAGCACACTGTGATCAGATCAAAATCCCATCGTTAATCTACATGGACATGATTGGTTTGACCACAAACGGTCCCGTCAGATAGCTCCCCTCTCTTTTTCAGGTAACTACACTTGCAACATCAAAACTGTAGCCACCACCTGCAATATAATCACCATTTGTTTCACTTTCAAACACTTTGTCCTGTCACTAGACTCAGAAGGATCTGTGAGCTATGGAAAGGCTCAAAGGATTACAGAGAAACACCACAGACAAACTCGTACCCAAACCAGTCAAAGCACATGCACAACAGCCGCGCTGTGTGTGTGTGTGTGTGTGCAGATTGGACGTCTGTAGCAGAAGCTGGCTGAAAATGTTAACTCCATGTTGACCCCTGCTCTGCTGTGTCCAAACTGGAAAAGATGTGAAACACACCAGCAAGGGAAGGGGTGGGGTGGGGTGTGCATTCCTCTCTGCAACATCTGAGGCAAAAAGGTATGATTTCATGGATGAGAAGAATCCCATTTGCCACCCTTATCTTTAGCATCCTCCATATTAATATGTGTGAAGGACGGGTGCACTGTAGTTTCTGAGCAGTTTGAAATGACGACAACGAAGCTGCTGATGCTAAGAACTCAAATGAAATAAATTACTTGGCTGGACCTCCAGCTATCATCTGTCAGATACATACAAATTGGGCTTATTTCAAAAGACATCTGAAGTTAGTATTAGTTTGCAACATGTTTGTAGCAGAGCACACTTCAATCCTCTCTACAGTTACAAAAAGCCTGAGAATTTATGGGTGGTGGTGTGTAGCTGTGCACTGATACATTTCAGGATTAAACCTGGAAGAGATCCTTACATTTTGCTTACACTCAGTGCATCTCACTGTCCATTTTGATCATTTTCAAAACTCACTGATAAACCATTTTGGTCTATAAAATGTCATAAAATTAACATGAAACCTTTTCAATGTACTACCACACAAGACCAAAATGGGGCAAATCCACGTACGTGTGCCAAGTAATTAAATTTTACCTGCATGGAAAAACAGGGGTGATGATGTCAGGACAAGTTTATCTTTGAAACTGAAGTGGCTGAAAACAGCGGTCTGAACACCATGAACATGGCTGACTATGCCAACAACACACCTGGCTAAGACCATTACCTCCAAGCTGCAATACATCAAAAGTATGTAGACATTAAACGTGCTCACTTGTCCACATCTACAGCTTTATGACTTCCATACTGCTCTAGCATGTTTTATTATTTCCTATTTATAAGGGTGGAGGAACATAAATCTGTTCAAAGCTTGGTTTGCTTACGTTGGGAGAGGAAATGTGCATTTACATGGTGAAAGGAGCAGAAAGAAGCTGGGGGGGGGTAAAGGTTCCCTATCTGGTAGAAAATGTCAGTAGACAACAGTAACACTCAGACAACACTTGCTCAAAAAACTGTGTTAAATAACTGTTCAGCATCAACACCCCCCAGCCCCAGCCCAAACATTTAAACATCCTTTTTCTCATCAACTGATACCACACTGCTTTACAGTTCAGCAGCTCTCACCGTGTCCTGTTTCAATGGGAATTACACCACCTTAAGGAAGTAAAGATACTGTTTCATTAGGCTTGTAAAGGTTCTGCCAAAAAGGAAGAACAGGCCGAGTTGAGCACAGCTGAAGAAAACAGTCTGGGGCCGTTTAGCCTGAGTAACCTAGTCTCAGTCCTTATACAAGTTTTAGATAAGGTATGTTGTACATGATCATTTGTGGACTATATAAATTGCATGTTCAGCAACAGGCTTTCAACCCCTCAAAGGAAACATGCCACTGTAAGATGGCTGTAATTTATGAGGTGAATATATTGAAGATCAGCTCAACAACATTTGCCTTTAACTAGATGATTGAATATTTCAATGGGGAATGGAGGGTATGAAAATAACACAACAGTGAATGCATATGGTTTGAGGAAACTAAAAGGTTGGACTGTGCCAACCATTGGTCAATATTTATTATGAACACCTGACCGATAATCTACAAACAGGTGGCCAACAGTTCTTAGACCACAGGTCTACAATAACAAACGGCAGCGGATACCTTTACATATATTTACGCAAGGATGGTCTTCGAATGCTAATTGGTCACTGTACCTGTTGCACAAAATGACAATGGCAGCCATCAAATTCAGTGTTTACGCTTTAGGGCAGGTGAGGCCTTTGTATCTCAACAAGCAGAACAGAGGACATTCATCTGCGTACTGTATAAATACCTGCTCTGTTTGTATCCACACACACTGCTGGATATTCTCCCTTGTGCGGCATAAAGCAGTCCACCCTGTCAGATTCTAGGGTTAGTTTTGGGTCAAGTTTGTATTGTATACATACTGTACTGTCATACAGAGACGACTACCTCGATTTACAGTGTGCACGGTTTAAGTTTACAGCCAAATAGCTGTTCAACTGAGATGGACAACACCTACACTGCAAGCATAGTGTCAGACATGCCTCTGTTGTATTTAAAACACAAAGCATTCACAGATGTAATTCAGGATTCTTACAAAACCTGAACCACATGCCTGCCGCCAACTTCACCTGAACACTGTTGGGTTCATGGAGTCCTGAGATTTCCCTGGGCTGTTTCTTTTCTTGGCAGCATTTTCCAGAAAAATAACTGACAAACATCTAAATCACAACAAAAAATGGTCGACAGGTATGGATGAACCTGCTGCAATCAAACCTAGAGATTACCTCCACATCTATCTCAAACCCTAATAGGATTTAATTAGAGTGCAGTTAAGTGGGGTAGTAATCTGATTAACGAGGTGCTATGAAAATAAAAACCCCGATGTTTGTGTACAGCTGCACCATATTTGTGTCTGTAATCCTTCGTCTGAAAAGCTGCTGCTGTTGCAGTGCATCTGTTACAACAGCCGGTACTGGGGGTGCCAGTAAATGCGTCCAGGTGAAGGACTTACAGAAATATAATAGTTTGAGCTATACTGGATATACTGGAATATAATAGTTTGAGCTATACTGGATATACTGGATCCCTGCTGATGCCAAATAGATGCAGTCAAATGTCCAGCCGTATACAGCTGCAGATATGAGAATGCAGCCGTTTAAATCTCGTCACCGTCCAAAACCCACTACTGTATCACAAAACGAATATGGTCACAAACATTAGTAAGTGGGTAGCATTGATGTGAGGCTCCAATGTTATAGTTTTACTGTAAAACTGGAATGAATTCATGTAAGACTCCGGTCGGACAAGCATCTGAACGGGACCTCGGTGGTACCTACTACCGCCGCGCTACAGCTAGCACTGATGTTAGCATGCGAGGCCCGGGGGACACAGGCAGCAACTTGCGAGAGAAAGAGACTTACCCAAATGGCTGTTTTGTTAGAGTCTCATTTAATGATGTCCAGGTCAAGGGAAGGGTGCTACAATCCAAACAATACCCCGAGGAGTGGGCATTAGCTAGCTTTACCCGGGTAGTTCAGTTGGGGTGTGCTGATGTTAGCAGCTAGCTAACGTTGCCCACTTACAGAGCGACTCCGGGCTGGCCCAGCTCACACATTCTCCCCAGCAAGCCGTCCTCAAGTTGTTCAACGTTGTCGGCCCTAAATGTTTTCAGAGTTAAAACATTTCCCTCCCGGTGTTACGCCAACAAACGAACCAAAGGCGAAGATAAAAGCAAAACTGTCCTTCAAAAGATAAGACTTAGTGACACAAAGGATTAAAAAAAAAAAAAAAATTCCAATATGTCCACGACTTTCAGCAAGGAAATACAAAAGGCAAAAACACGTTCAACCTCGGGCAGAGCGAAACCCTTTCCTCTGAACTGTGCCGCACCCAGATGTTTTCATTCATTATTTCCTTTCGTTTAATCAGTTGGCAGAAACGCAGCTTGGACAGAGTTGAGTGCGGATACACTTACGTTTGGGAACAACATGAAGCAGCAGCTTTCCTCCCTGCGCCTTGTGTGCCTACATGTAGGGGTAGACTGTCCAGCCGAAGTCGCCTTTCCAGCCCCACCGAGCCCCTGGGGTGATGCTTTCACTACCTCACCCAGACACTTTCAGAAAAGCCCGTATCTCCCAGATCCAGTGCTTACACAACACTTCTTCCTGTCTAATAAACCTGTGTCGAGGCTGCTCTGTTAAATTCAGTGAGTAAACAATGAGTATACAGGGACCAGGCGAAAAACAAGACGCTTTATTAATCCTTTCTACATGTGTACAGAAAGATGTCAGCGCTACCTACAACAGTTTGTCATTTATGTCAACCCAGAACACATAATTAAGATTTTATTAAATTAAAAAGACGCCCATTTGCACGAAAAACGGCTATGCCAGCGATTCAAATCATTTTTTACCATGTTAAACTCCTTTAAAAGCCTTTTCTGTCCTGTGGCGCCCCCTGGTGTACAGAGAACGTTTTCCTTGCAGGCAAAACTGAAACATTTAGACATGGAGGCCTCCAAAAATATGGTAATGGGGTCATGGAGTCAATTATGTTCTTATTACAAAGACATAGAGCGAGATCCCCAAAGTGTGTCCATAATCACAACAGGACACTAAGTTTTCCAAGGTGCATTCACAGTAAGCTTCTGTGAGCCGTCTTGACTGAAACGTGCAGTTTAAAGATGCTGTACTGCACCATATGTAAGACCTATTGATTTTAACATGGTGTCCAATTACTACGATAAATATTTTAAATAATTTAATAGAACATGAATGAAAATTTGATGTGTTCTCTGCTTCATCTGTTAAGACGACTGTAATGCTCCATAAGATAAGATGAACAATGTTTTCATACATCTCCAAGAGCTTTGCTCTTAAAAAATAGTGTAATAATTTAGGTGAGTGATTAGCATTTAGACAGTGCCCATAACATGCAGCTGTTCACACATAATTAGGCCCTAATCTCAGAAGACATTTTGACATAATAGGAAAAACACAGGTAAATAATTCATTGTGTGACAGCTGATTTATCTGCTTCATATTCATGGTCATAGCATCATGTGTGCTGGCCCACTGCCATTTTAATTCTGACTGGTTCTTTTGTCTGAAGGCCCCAAGAAGTAACACTCAGGAAACAGGAATCAGCTCTAAGTAGATTTATTTTCTTCTGGTTAAATGCAGAGTTATTACAGCGCTGGGCTCTGAGAGATGACAAGTCTCCAAGAGCCTCGATAATCAGAATTAATCATTCACATTTATCTTCTCGGGCTGCACATCAATATTCTAGAATGTTCATATAGGCAGTATGTGTGTGTGTGTGTTGTTATTTTCTATTTTCAGGCGTTTCTCTCCAACTAAAAATGGACATACAGTTAACTGTGTCACTTACTTCCCTGATTCTGTTGTAAAAAAAACCCTTACTCATAGTTCAGACATGGGTGAATAGTTCAAGCCCGTCAGACTTCACGTCTGTAAAATAGCATAAATTAACAGTATCTTATCTATAGTTTTCAGAACGACACTTATCTATGCAATCTACTCTTGCACAATTATCCAAGAAAATAAGAAATACTACAAGTTGACCTGCAGCTATTGTGCATGTATAAGAGCCAGGTTAATACTGATACATGGTGCTGTTAATAAAACACAGACAGTCATACCAAACTTTATCATTATAAAGCTAAATAATACTAACAGTAAATAAAACAAGTGTAACTCCTGAAATCCAATCCTAACAGCCACACTGTCACAGCTTACTGGGACACTTCAACAGAACAGAGCCATTGTTCATGTTATTAGTAACACCTGGATCTTTCCCACTTTGACAAGTTACACACCAATAATACATTTGATGCAAAGCCATTTTATCACCTGCATCCAGACAATTAGAAAAATACTATAACTTTATATTAAATTACGTTTGTTTCCTTCAACTTAATCAGTCCCTTGCACTGAAAGAAGGCATCTTGAGAAGGTGCACGTCCGAGGAAGGTTTCCAGCATGTCCATTCCATCCACAGAGCCACCAGTTTCCAGAATCACCCTTCTGTA
>NW_018128061.1:389950-435885 GCF_001952655.1 Monopterus albus | reverse complement strand
CACGTGCACTAATTAGGACACTTTTCACATATATAAAACCAATAACTACAGCATCATCTGTCACACTAACCTTGGGGTTCATAATGCCTTCCTTCTTAAAACGATTAAAGAAAATGTCCATGGAGTAGATTTCACTCCACAGATAGCTGTAGTACTGACCATCATACCCTCCCGCCAAGTGGCTGAAACTGGCTGTCATATTGGTGCCTGCACAGAGCAGATGTCTGTCATCACAAGGGTCCTTTCAGAAAGCTCTTTGTTACAAACCAATAACACCAGTTCAAAAGTTGTACTGTACTTCAAACTGAATAATCTAGGTATTTATGATCCTCACAAGGGGCAAATAAATACCCTCAATCCTCAGTAATGACAGGAATCACCATGCATGTGCTTCTGTAGCCAGTATTCACCTTGCCATCAATGTTACAACTGACCTGGTGTAGCGGGAACACCAAGGATGTCCTGACAGTGCTTTGCAAACACCTCAGCTGTATCTACACGAGGGCTAGTGTGTAGTGACTGGTCCACTTTACTGAGGACGACCTGACGCAGGTTCATCAGACCTAAAGGGGTAAACGAGTCAGCACATCAACAGAAGCTCTTGATTTCTGCAAAGTATTAAAGAGCTTCTTTTTTTTTTTGGTGAGTATTCAAGTGTCTGACCAGTGTTGGCTACTCTGGAGACAATCAGTTTGTCGAGCAGGTCGTCCGGTATTGGGCTGCCATCCTTGTAGTGGCGAGACATTCTCCTCAGAGGCTCCTTCTCCCAAACCCAGTTCTCAAGCATCTGCGAGGGCACCTCCACAAAGTCTGTCTCCACCTGAGTTCCACTGAAGTCTGAAAAAGCGGTCTAATACGTAGCAGAAGAATGTTCAGACTCTCTTGTTCCAATATACAATAATGCCTGTGAACATGATAAAGCAGTGGCCAACCTTAGAGCAGAGCTCGTGCATGACATGACCAAACTCATGGAAGTAAGTCTCCACTTCATGGTGCTGGAGCAGAGAGGGCCAGCCCATTCTGGGCTTGGTAAAGTTGGCCACCAAAGCTGCCACTGGAAGCCTGCGTGCTCCATCAGGTCCTCTGCAGCCAGGCTGGAGCCCAAAGCAGGCTGCATGCCCATACTTCCCTTCTCTGGTGGAAAATAAGGTTGCAAATGTCACACAGCAAAAAAAAATCTGGAAATCTTTTTTTTTTTTTAATAAAGGTGAACAAACCGATCTTATATACTGTACATTTTATGCAAGGAAGGGTATGAACAGGATCTCTTGTCTCTGTAAAATGTGACACACGCTCTACAGTACCTTGGATGCAAGTCCAGGTAGAACTGGCCAATATCCTCCCCTGTTTCAGTGTCGTGGGCAGAATAAAGCTTGACATTTTCATGCCAAACATGAGCAAGTTCCACCTCGGTGAATGTGAGGCCCAGCAGCTCCTCGTAAATACCAAAGAGTCCTTCCGTCACCGCGTTCAGTGGGAAATACTCAACTAGTTTGTCCTTGTTCACAGCAAACTTGCACTGCTCAACTTGATTCATGTAGTAGGGCAGGTTCTCTGGTGGAAAATAAGGTGGCAAATGTCACACAGCAAAAAAAAATCTGGAAATCTTTTTTTTTTTTAAATAAAGGTGAACAAACCGATCTTATATACTGTACATTTTATGCAAGGAAGGGTATGAACAGGATCTCTTGTCTCTGTAAAATGTGACACACGCTCTACAGTACCTTGGATGCAAGTCCAGGTAGAACTGGCCAATATCCTCCCCTGTTTCAGTGTCGTGGGCAGAATAAAGCTTGACATTTTCATGCCAAACATGAGCAAGTTCCACCTCGGTGAATGTGAGGCCCAGCAGCTCCTCGTAAATACCAAAGAGTCCTTCCGTCACCGCGTTCAGTGGGAAATACTCAACTAGTTTGTCCTTGTTCACAGCAAACTTGCACTGCTCAACTTGATTCATGTAGTAGGGCAGGTCCCAGGCATTGATCTGTCCATCAAACTGGTAGCCGTTCATCAAACATTCCCTTTTCTTTAGTGCAAGAATATATTGTCTCTCCTTGATTCCAATGGGCTTCAGTGTTTCATGAAATGTATCTGTAATATGTGCAGAGTGGGGGGAAAGTCTTCATGGTGTCACAGCTCGATACGTCCTGTAGCTTTCCTTCAAATTTTAATCTACAATTTCTATTTTTTTGTCTTTTAATCTACATCAGTTTCATTTTGTACTGTATCCAAACTCTAAAGTACGGATTCTTTTTCGGATGTAAGTCAAGGACAGGATTACCCTTATGCTAATTAATATATACAACACATTGGATATGTTGGACCATGCAGCTACTGTTAGAAATGAGCCAATCCAATCACAAGATCATGGTTCCCACTGTTTTACACTGTGACATCAAGAACGTGGCCGGACACATTCAGCAAGACCATGTGTGCCGCCTGCCTTCTTTAGCCATAAATTATTCTAAGTTACAAAATATACAAGAGGCGCAGTACAACATACACTACATTATATGCAGCAGGCATGGGTGTCACATTTCTCTCTTCTAGTATCAGCTGTCTGATCAAGTTTATTTTTGTACTGCAAAGCCATTACTGGCTCTTAAATGACACAGAATGTATGTATGTGTGTGCATGTGCAGGAGGAGTAAGGTGTCAGAGGCATCATACCTAAGAACTTGGACACAGTGCTTGCATTCTTGGCCATGTTAATCTCCAGCACATAGTTTGCATGGCTGCTGTAACCAAGCAAGTCTGCAGTTTTGGCCCTCAGTTGTACCAACTGTTCAAGGATAGCTGTGTTTACCTGTAAAAAAAAAAGTAATTTAAAACTATTCAGAGACATTATCACATACGTAAGTACACTAAATGGCTATTGTTGAAAAAAGAATCAGAAATAGCACAAAAGCAGAGTTTGATCTGTAGATACAGCAGGTCTACAGGTGTCTAGGCACCAACTGTTGTGCCAAACAAACAGGATTTGTGGTGGTCTAGTTATATTCTGGCTCCAGTTACCTCTTTACACCTGCTGTGAAAAGCTGTTTCCATCTGTCTCCTGGTCTCAGGATTGTGACACCTCTTCATCAGAGGGTAGTAATGGGGATATTCTAGTGTCACTTTATACCGCCCATCTGCTGTCTTGTCCAGTCCATTGAGATAGCTACCAGCTAGGCCGCCTTAACAGAAGAGGACAACAGCGTAAGTGATATTCATTAGTCACTACACCAGACAGCATCAGAGTGAGCTGTATCTTAATAAGCGCACCCAACTCATGTGCAGAGAAAACTAGAAAGGTATTGTCTTCATTCAGGTTCTTGTTAAACTCTATGGAGAGTTCACTGATGAGCTTGGAAGTTCTTTTTATTTCCTTGAGAGAGAAAAGAATCACAGCAAGAAAGTCAAGTCAGGAAACTTACATTTGGCTTTCAGGATGTAATTTCAAGCAGAATGTGTTATCCAAATATGTATATATATATAAAGCAGCACAACAGTCAAACTTCAGATGACTTACAAAATCACTGTCCTTTAATACACACATGAACAGCAGACAATTAAATTATATTAACACAGAGTAAAACATACTTGTTTATTTATGAAAAACAGAAACACTATTTATCTAATGTCTAGAATAAAAATCTTGAATTGCACCTGCAAATTATATGGGAAAAACTAAATGACTGTGGCTTCAGTAATCAGATCACATATTTGTATTACCTCTTGTATATCTTTAGACAGGTGCAATCCTTTGCGCTTGCCTAACGTAACGAGTCTGTCTAAGAATCTCTTCTCTTCAGGTGAAAGGTTGTCTTGGAGCTTTTTCTGTCAAAAAAGATTGTCACAAAAGGAAATGACACTTCCTGATGCAGGCAGAATTTAGGCAAATTTGCTACATTTATTTACATTTGCATATAGTTATGTGTCAGCCAGCGAGGTCTGAGTGGAATAACACATTGGCTACTGCTGAGGAGATCAGGTTAAGATTCTTTTCCAGGCTACATAAGAACTAGTGCTGGGGTCCAATGGCACTTCAGATCTTCACACTTTAGATTTTATTAGCTTCAAATCCATATGACCTGATTAACACAGTTCTTATATCAGCCTCCACCTCCCTTGTGTTGTACGTGATGTTCATATACATGAGGCACACCTGCAAGGCAGTAACTCGCTTGAACACATCTTCCCTCATACTTATCTCCACGTCAAACTCAGACAGCTTTTTGTCTGCCTCTGTGCTCGCTGACCGAACCTCCCTGGAAGGACAAACATACTGGGGGAACTCGAGGACATGGCGTGATGCTAAGGGAAGAGAATAAACACAAAGGACACAGCGAATGTTTACTGTGCACTGATAAATTTAGAAGAAATAAGGACAATGTAGCTGATTTTCTTCTTGCCAACTGTTTTAGATTTCCCTACCCTGTGTGTGACACTCCCACTGAAAACCTAAAACAATGGTGGAAAGTAACTGAGCACATTTACTCAAGTTCTGTACTTTACTTATTTTTATTTTCTGCTGCTTCTTACTTTGACTTCACTATATTTCAGAGTCAAATATCGCAGTTTTTACTTGACTGCATTTATTTGATTACTTTAGTTACTTTTCAGAATCAGAATACACTATAATCATAAAGTTATTTACAAGCCACCCAGCAGCAATTCAAATTATAAGAATATAAGGTAGGTACAAATAGCTCCACCTTTACCAGCTGCAACATTAAATGTGATGTATAACACAATCATTTAATATATATTCATGTGTAATGTGCCATCCTGCACAATGAGTACTTTTCCTTTTGGTACATCAAGTATATTTTGATGCCAATACTTTTGTACTTTCACTCAAGTAAGATTTTTATGAGCGACCTGGAACAGAGTATTTTTGGTATCTCTAATTTTTACTTACTTAATCTGAGCACTTTTTCTACCACTGACATAAAATCAGATCATAATTATATAACTGTATTTATAAAAAAGAAAAAGGCTCAGTAAGTTTCAGCTGTAGTGTCTTTTTTAAGCAACATCACAGGAGTAAAACGTGTTTTACTACTTTCAGCTGTGGATGAATACATATTTGGTGCACTAGTGAACACTCATAGCACTAAGATAATAATGCTGACTCAAAACAAATTGTTCATTATCATACTGAAGGCACATGGCACCCGGTGCTACAGTGTGGATCGCTGGGATGTGAACGACGACGGAGCTCTGTGGCACCAAGCAACAGGATATATCGGGCTTTGGATACTTGTTAGAAGGATTTACTCATTGTTGATTTTGGTCTTTTCGTGGGATTTGATGACAACCAGAAAAACATAGAATATTTTAAAGACTTACATGTATAATCCAGTTTGGCATTGGCTATGGCTGTCAGGGTGTTTTCAACTGAGACATGCTCTATGTTGACAGATCCAATGTCATCATAGACCTTCTTTACTCTGTTAATCAGACTGTCTGTCATGGTCCTGATGTCATCTGGAGACTGGTCCCACCTCAGGGTGTTCCTCCTGCTCCCTGCCTGAGAGCAGTCTCTGCCTGGTACCACAGACCTGTTCTGGATGGTCATTCTCAGGCGATGCTGAGAGAAGCTGTGTAAAAAAAAAAAAAATCAGACCATCCAGCTTGACTCCCAATTTTAACTGACTGATTGAACACAACAGGTGGCATCTAATAAAAGGCCATACATTCTTCAAGGTAACACGTTTCTTCCCTTTCCCATTTCCACAGTGTAGAGTTTCATGGCATGAAGCCTTTCAAAATAAATGTGTTGGACTGAAGTAACTGAGAATTTCCACTTCATCTTACTTTAAACTTCTAATCTACGATTCAGAGGGAAATGTTGTATTATTTGACAGCTTTATGCACTAATTACTTTGCAGATCCTTAATACAAACTATAACCAACAATTAAATGATGATGTATTATTATGGATTTGACCATCAAGCATCACTCAGCTGAGATTTATCAACAACATTAATGCGTTAAGTTACTTTACTACACTGTGGCAAAGCAGGAAACGTCAGCTGTCATTCTAATGTTTACGATTAACAGGTGCGTGTGTAAATGAAACAAACAGCAATGACCAAGTAAGAGTTGCTGAATGTGTACAGTAACACTAGGGGGTCGTTGTGATAAGTAACCAGGTGTAGTTATAGCTAGAGAAACGTACCTGCAAAACCACCGACAGACCACAGTCCTTAACGCGCACATGCCAGAGGGTTCATGCGGTTTTTTTCCGTGCCAAAGAACACTTTCTTGTCCTGAATGCGGAGAGTAACTCACTGTAGTCCAGCTTCAGCCGAGGAAGCAGCAGCAGCGACTTCTCCCTCGCTCTCTGCTTCTTACTTCCGCTGCCAACGCGCATGCGCCGAGGAGGATGCTATCAGTCCGACACGATCCTCATGACGCGGTAGCAGCGGGCAGCTGGATAAGAGCTCAGGTAGGTGGGCAGGGGTTGGGGACACTGAATAACATCCTTTAGCACAATGTCATTTATCAGTTGGCTTCACAGTATTTGCAGGGATTTGAGAGTGAGCCGTGTTTCCTGTCCTGGAGCCGTTTTACTGCCCCTTTAAGAGGGAACTGGGATTGTTTTGCCAGCATCACACAAGGCGACGATTAGTAAAGACGGGCTTTTAGAAATAACAGCCAACTGCAAGTCTCATTTGTTGCATTAGAATTAGTGTAACGTGTTTGTACAAACAATATAACGCCTGTATCATGAATGAAAACACGTCTCGTGTCCCATTGTGGTATTACATCACAGCTTCTGCATCGCTGCATTTACGTGTGTCAACACACACCGAGGGAGGAGTAGCTGTGCAAGACCTACATGAACATAGCAACGCATGGCATCAGTGCGTGATGGAAACAGGAGATGTAAATCATTTCCCCCGCAGAGCTAAGTCCCAGTAAATTGGGTGCACAATGAAACTACCTTGGTCAGATATGGAAAAGGACAAAAGCCTCTCTGTCATTTTGCTTTTTTCCTCCAATGAGTTGTCTTGGAAACAGGAGCCCAATGCGCCACCAGGACCATTTCCACTAGACTATAGACGTTGTTTGACATAGACAGTGTGTTGTTTGACATTATGGATAATAACATGGCCGCATTAACCTGTCTGAGGACCCCTGGGCACAACACATTTGCAGTCATTTGATTTAACACTACTTGATTTGGGGGGTGTGAGCCATGTGAGCTCAGGGAAGCTGCACATGAAGGAACCATAAGAGAAACTGAAACTGCAGGGTTTGCTTCAGTTCATATTGTATGTCAGTGGTTCAGTATATTAAATCAGCAACAATCAGACTAGGGCCTTGGGGGCCTGTTGGTAGTGCTGCCCTGGATAATAACGGCATAATAACCCAGGACTTTGTTAGAGCTACAGGCCACATGGATGAATGAAATGTGACCAAACTTCACAAACCACCCGACTGACCTGGTCCCATCCCCATAACAGAACTCACACATAACGGTAACTCTAGAACAACACAGTCTGTGTCCACAGGGGAAGGCAGAAGCTTGGGTGGCGCCCCTTCCCCCCCGGCACACTACAATACTTTGGTAGGCAACAAGGAAACCGTGTGCATTCAAATGAATGTGGTGATGAGAATAACACTGAAATAAGGATAAACGCATGCTTAACTAAGACGTGAGCCATGCTAACTTGAATTTAAAGATCAGGTTCATAGTATGAGTGAGGGAGACAAACATTAATACAGAGTGTTGTGCCAACGATAGAACAGATCCAACACCCACTCTTCAAGCACAATATCTATGGATGTTCATTTTAACATTGATTTTTTCTTATTTAGTCATACATTTTTAATGCTATAGAGGAATACTGAAGCTCTGTAGCCATGTCTCCAGAGATTTCATTACAAGAAACACTGACTGTTTCAATACTTTACATTGTAATAAGGGTAGACAACTGGATACCAATGTTGTGTCAGGGGTCATACAACAACATGTAGAGGCTGATCTGTGTCAACATGAACTCACAGTGACTTGACTCATTTCTTAATAGTGAGCAGCTCATAAAAAAATGTATGTAAAATCCTGTGTTAATGCATGAATTAAATCATCATGAGTCATGTATCATTTACGCATGTTTTGCACCCTTACCCAGTAAAATAATAATATAGCCACACTGGTGTGTTGGTGCCTCTCAGTTTCACTCCAAACAACTTCCTGTGCCCAGCAGATTCCAGGTAAATATGGCAGTGGAGAAGCGCCTCGCTTTCTCTATTGTGCAGTTCCTACGAGATCAAACACATTGCGGTGCTTTAAATTCTGATGAGCAGGAAAGCCTCGAAGGTAGGTGCCCTCACTGTGCACTTTGACTGTGGTAAGCATCTCTATAAACACAGGACACTGAATATATGTTGCTCATCCGCTGTCACAGTGTAGAGAGAATAAAGTGGAGAAGGCTTTATCATGGAGAAGGTATGATGTGCAGCATGTAATTCATCCACTGTGAAAGATGGACAGGACAGTTTAAATTTCTCCCTGTGCAGCCAAGCTCTGACTCACCATGATAATACTGTCAACTCCAACACCACTTGTTTAGCTGTTATCTTCAAATCTCACCAATGTGATGCATCTCATCAACATTATCTTGTCATATCCCCCACTGCAGTCGCCATACAGTGTTTGGAGACCACCTTTAAGATCAGCTCCAGTGACTGCCACCTCGCTGTGCCACAGCCTCTCAGAGAGATATTTCTTAACGCTCTGCTCAAGGTGGGTACCGCACAATCCACAGGACCTGCACTGTGCCACACAAAGGAATAGAAGTACGTTTTCATTTTCTATTGTTGTTATGAACTTTGTTATACAGTAACATGTAGTTCTAAAGCAAAATAAATATGTAGCGTTATCTTCAGTCGACACCGTTTAGCTCTCAGTCAGACATTTTGACCGGTCCAACTAAAGTCAAAACATCTTTCACAGTTCATCTAGTTAACTTTGAAACAAATAACATCAATAACTTTGCATGTACGTAGAATGACAACCTAACCATACCAGAGACCTCCCCATCTCCAGAAGACACCGAGCGAGCAGAGCAACTTAAGAATGAAGGTAACGTTAAAACTGGAGTGGCGTTCCATTTAGCTGTATAATGGTTTGATGTCTTCTTGAGTGTCTAGGGGCCAGAGGAGAGGGAGTTACGAGCTAAATGTGCCTCACATGTATTTTAATCAACGTATTTGTAAGGTGATACGCTGCCTCGATAAAATGTCAAGTAAAACAACACTGTTATGTTTCCTGGTGGACACTGTGATTAGACAGTTTAGAGCTTCATCCACCTTGTGGACCAACATATGAAAGCATACACTGTTATTATTCAGATGTGTTCTGTGTCAGCATTTAGCCTGAATATCGCTTAATACTGCTGTTAGATATATTAAAGCTGGAATGCTTGGTCCATTAATCAGTTGGTCCACTGACCGAAAATTAAACTGTCTCAGTAATTTTCCAAGCAACAAGCCAAACGTCTGTGGTTGTGGCTTCTCTGATGTACCAGGCAAAACTACTTCACTGACATCTCTAGCTTGGTGTTGGAACCAGTAATAACTATGTGTAAACTCTGGCAATAACGTAATATTTTATTTCTAGGGAACAATCACATGAAGGAAGAGAACTACAGATGTGCGGTGGAGTGCTACACAAAGGCCATTGATCTGGACCTAAGAAACGCTGTGTACTACTGCAATAGGTATTTACAACAACCAGCATGATTTCACACCGTCACTGTTTGCCCCTAACGTTCGGTTGTGGTTCACAGATTTGTATGCAACATTAGACGGTAGTCAAGCTGAGATGAGTGTTGTACAGTAGCCAGTGAATACAATTAAACAAGCCACTGATTAAGTTAAGTCTGGGGTCCAACTTTAAACCTCTGCAGGGCTGCAGCTCACAGTAAACTGGGAAATTATACAGAGGCAACTGGTGACTGTGAGAGAGCCATTGGGATTGATCCTTCCTACAGCAAAGCTTATGGACGGATGGGGTGAGTTTGTGATTTGCTATTAAAATAAAATGTAGAGTGTCAGTCTGCTCAGTGATGATTGTAGGTCTGTCTAAAGTGATGTCTGTCTCTCTCCTGTGTGGCTCCAGGTTGGCTTTGACAGCAATGAACAAGTATCCAGACGCAATTTCCTATTTCAAGAAAGCTTTGGTATTGGACCCCGAGAACGATACTTACAAGTCCAACCTGAAGATCGCAGAGCAGAAGCAAAAAGAAGCAACCAGTCCAGTGAGTAAAAGCAAACTGTCATTTCCTGTTAGGCTGCATTTTGTTATGTAACACAGTGTATATCCAATTAAAGCACTACCTGGCCATGACTGCGTTGACCTTTGCTGTCTGTGATTGTGTGCCACAGATAGCTGCTGGGCTGGGATTTGACATGGCTAGTTTAATCAACAACCCTGCCTTCATCAGCATGGTGAGAGTGCACTGTACATAAAGAGTCAGGCTATGTAACAGACACAGCAGAAGGTGTTCAGTCCCAGAGCCACGTGTTTTATTTTGGTTTGCTTTTACCACAGTTTTCTCATATTAGTCCCACGAGTGGCTGTTAGCTGTTAACCAACCAGAGTTATGTTCTGGTTGAAAGGCGCTTGTGTGGGCCTGGAGAATCCTGACTTGTTAAACGATGACACATGGGAATGTCTGCCAGGCCTAGAACGCTTCTACAGGCGTGCCAGAGTTTTATTGTAGCAACAATGACAAATCACATAGCTGTGTTTGTACACTCAGGTCCACATCACTGGATCATCGATCGTTTGTCACAAAACTGCCAATGTATTCAGAAATAAATCAACTGTGAGAGACAATGGATTTCAGCTGCGCTTCTGTTTACAGGCTGCGAGCGTGATGCAGAACCAACAAGTGCAACAGCTGTGAGTGTCAAAGTTAACTGGCTGCATGTAGGGTTGTTTGAAAGTACAGCGCGTTAAAACATACATGTACTTTGAACATAGTGCACTTTAACTCACTGTCACTGTGTGGTCAGTATGTCAGGAATGATGACTAACGCAGTCGGGGGTCCCGCAGCAGGAGTGGGGGGGCTGTCAGACATCTCCAGCTTGATTGAAGCGTAAGTACAGAGAGTGTTACATGAGTTATACACGTTTGCCTGCTGTTGCAGTGGTTATACTCTCAACCATGGCAATGTTTCTGAAACAATATCATATTACAGAATTGTACGTGCACACTGTGGCGCTACTTTGCAGACACTTTATCATAAAATGGAGAGAAATCTGATGCACAACAGGCTGAAACAGTGCATGTCATTTTCCTTTAAACGGATGACATTTCAATTCGCAGACCTCCAGACAGACGCCTGCTGGGAATTAGTTTCTCTTTTGAGGTTTTATCTCAGCATGAGAAGGTTTTTGTAGTTTCAGATCAGTTTGTATCCGTCCATCTGTGATACATCTTACCACATGCTCCGTCTCATTATTTCACTGCATATTAAAACCTATTTCTCATCTTGCAGTGTGTGAACTATTGTTCTGGCAGAAAGTGATTCAGCAGGTAAACTAAGGTATCTTATCTCTGTCAGGGGACAGCAGTTTGCCCAGCAGATCCAGCAGCAGAACCCAGAGCTGATCGAACAGCTAAGGAACCACATCCGGAGCCGCTCGTTCAGCGGCAGCGCGGAGGAGCACTCGTGAGCTACTCAGGTAGTTCTGCATTTAAGACTAAACTCAAACTGACCTGAATATGTTTCTACAGCTTCTTTAACCTGCATTATTTTTATTTCAGACTGATATTTTTCCAAGGAAGGGCAACCACATGGCGCGTTTACAATCTCCACACCCATTTCTTCAAGTCAAATCCCTGGCATAGCTGGAATGAAGGGACATAGATGGGGTTGAAGGCACTTTACTGTGACTACAGGCTCTGGAGGGGAGAGATGAGGGGCCTGGAGACTGGACCAATGAAACGCAACACTCCACACATTTAAGGCCAAACTTATTAAAATAGCCAAGAACGCAGGCGGCCTACTGACAGAACATGAGTCAATTCTTTCTTCAGAGCTTCTACATTCTGCAGAGATCGTGCTGAAAATACTGCTCTCTTCATTTTATGAGTTCAGAATCCTTCCGTCTACTAAAGCGAGGGTTGGGAATGTACTTTTACAGCATTACAGGGAACATGTCAGCTTTTTCCACATACGATAATGTAGGACATCAGGTTTACCTTGTTCCTATTACATCCTGTTTAATATTATTTTTGTAGAAGAACACGCTGTGCTTGTTTATAGAGTAACAGATCAGTCGGTCCTTGAACATATAGGACTCGTATCACTGCTTTTCAATGAGTACTACTTAACATTTGACTAAAACAACTGTGTAATTGTATAGCAGTGTTTGCAGCCTGCTTATATCCTTATTGCACTTTAGAAAAATAATTATCCCCTGTTTAAGCCTATTGTTCTTTAACTAGACACAACGTATGTACATTTTGCATGCTCTTAAATCTGGCATTTGAAATCAAATGCTTTATGGAAACATACAGTAGGTAAGATAAAGCAACACAATGTTTTGTCTGAACATGTGAATAAATGTCTTGAAGTTGTCTTTGTGTCATTACTAGAAGATGTCAAGTTAGAAAGACCACTGCATTATGGGAATTGGAGTTTAATTCACAGTGGGCACTTAAAAAGTCCGGATATCACCAACCCAGCTTCAGTGAAGAGTAGCACAAACTGCTGGACCCCTTTTACCACACTGACCAGAGGAGCTGTCATCTTTCCCCGTCTCCGACACGCCACACAGTGCAGACTGGTGCAGCTCACGTGCCACCACTTACTATGTTTTGTGCGTCAAAACTTGATGAAATAAAATAAAACTCCCAGATCAGTTACTGACCCAAATCCATTTGATCAAAGTTCCTTTTGATTGACTGTCACCACCACACAAATAAGGGATTGTAAATTCTTTTCCAGAGTATCTTGTCTGTAAATATATGTTCAAATGTTCCCCACTAATAAAATATTTATGTATTTACTGCAAAACAACGACAACAGCATGCTTTGTATTGTGGGAATTCCTTCATTTGGACTGACCACTGATAATGATGAAGTGGCATATAGAGGTGAGGTGAGGGGGCTGGTAAACTGGAGTTTGGACACCAATTTGATTTTAAATTAAAACAAGAGAGCTTATTATTGATTTTAGAAAGACACAAGGGAAACAGCATGATCCAATCCTGGTGAATGGAGAACCAGTAGAGAGATTCCTAGGGGTACAGTTTACAGAGGATCTCTCTTGGACCACTATTACCACATCAGTGGCAGCTAAAGCACAACAAAGACTTTTTTGAGATCTCTCAAAGGGCCTCCCATATCACTACAGTTGTTAATTAGCTACTACAGAGGGTATCCTGACAGGTTGTGTCCTATCATGGTATGTAGTTGTTTGAAAATGGTAATTCAAGCTGCCCAAAAGATAATGTGTACACAACTTATGTCATTAGATGTCATCTACCGGTCGAGAAGCCTGCAGAGAGCTATAATTAAGGATCCCACGCATCCCCAGCATCAGCTGGTCCGTCTCCTGCCATCGGGCAGGCGCTCCAGATCTGACTGCACAAAAACTAGAAGACTTAAGAACAGCCATCCCAAAACCAATCTGTCAGTTAAATCAGACTGAGACGCAAAGTGCAGAATCACGACTGTTTGGGACTAAATAATATCATCTAGGTAATTATTCCGTGCCCTGATTTTACTGTTTCTCTTTCAGTATAGTCTCAGTATGGTTTTTAATGTGTATTAATGTTTTAATTGTATTTATTTTATTATTTTAACCTGTTTTAGTGTTGTATGTTATTATAATTAGTATTATAACAGGACTATTTGTATTGCTCTTTTTTATTAAAGTACAAGTCATACTACAGGAGTAGCAATTTTAAACTTCATTGTGCTTGTGCAAAACTCTGTACCTGTGCAATGACAATAAAGTGAGATCGGCTAGGTCAGTCTGGACAGGGGTAACCCGGCCTCCGAATGAATTAGCTGAACAGTTCAGGAAAGGAACGAGCACCTTTAAACTGACTAATATGACCTCTAAATATTACAATAAAAAAGAAGCATAAAATCCCCTCGTCTCCATCTCTGGAGTATTTTAATGACAACAAAAGCCTTGGATGCCATTAAATGTGTTTTTAAAAGCTATAGCCAACCTAAGATTACAGAGAATTTATTAACAGTTATGTTATTTAACATTTACATAATTATTTTCAAAGAAATAGATTTATAATATTCACAACTCATTTTAAAATACAAAATTATCCCCTCAGGTTGCAAAAAGAGTGAAATATCAGCATTACATGCAGAATTCCACAGTTGGTCCATTCATGTCTAAAATGCAAAAGGTGAATAAAACGATTAGCTCTCGTTGCTCGTATACGGGCAGATCACACACACTTGTGCAATGTCATCATATTCATATGTCCTCTTCAGAAATGTGTCTTTGAGTCTCAGTCCAGAGATGCTCTAAAATAAACAGGTGAAGAATATGAAATTACTAAGTAAAGCGGTTTGAGATTTCAGCACATTACCAGCAGCTTCGCTGAAAGTCTGGCTCATACCTGCAGACCCTGGACAGAGGAGAAGAGCGTGAGGGGGACGGAGAGGAAGGCAGCAGGGCTAAGTTTCCCAAGCTGTCGGCCTGATACGCCGCACCAGTGGATCGACCGGGTGTTACACATCTCCAGCACCAGGTCCATGGTTCTTTCACTACAACAGGAGGGTCACAGAAAAGCTGGTTGTTAGTGCCATTAGCCCATTTATATAATTCAGCTATTTATAATGGGGGGGTGGGAAAGTAACTATTAACCATTAAACCATTACAAATTGGCTATTGAACTTGTAGTATCACTGGAGTCATGAGGAAAACAGTCTCTAGACAACAGTAAATAGGATTTCATATGAAATGAAGAAAAGGTCATTAAAAACACCAAAAGTATGCAAAGTGTGTGTGTGTGTGTGTGTGTGTGTGTGGACTGAGGTGTCCACATACTTTTGACCATATTGTGTATCTGATGGATGAAGACAAACTGATATCAGCCTTCTCATCTGAGTTTATCTCTTTAATATCATATAAAATCCTATTTACTATGGTCTGTTTAGAGACTGTTTTCATCATGACTCTAAGGTGATACTAAGGTTCTATAGCCAATTTTTAATGCCTAGTTACTTTTCACCCACCCTGTATTATAGGTGACACAGAGCTGAAGGTTGTCTGCTATAGGTGGCACCATAACCACTGTACTGGAGAGGTTCACCTGCAGTTGGTGATTTTACAGATGATGTCAAATGGTTCTTCAAGGTTGACAGTGTCAGGAATCACGTCCAAAGATAGCCTGATATCTCCATAGCCCGGAGCCTGGACGGCATACAAGGAGAGAACCACAGCAAAAAAATGGACATAAGAGGATTTAAAAAAAAAAACAAGACCACCAATGTTTCCAATGAACACATTAAAATAGTTTTCTAATACCATTCGCTGTAGCTGACTGGTCTGTAGCCTCCCCCTCTCCCCAAGATTTGTCTTCCATACGATGTCGAGCTTGCCTATCACAGTCACACCCTTGATGACGCCGGCTTTCTCTGCATACTCTGGCTTTGGCTTCAAGCAGTACAAGTACTGCCGTGTGTCCATGGGCTGCAGGTAGGACATTTTCCCAAATGTGGACTCTCTGAGAGGGATATGTGGAGACGAAATTCCCCCTTTTCTAATTACATCAAGAAGAAGAGATACTGTATGTAGGTAAAGTAGAGCGCCTTACCTTTGATCTCCACATGTGTTGAGCTCTGTCACGTTGTACATCATGGAGGGCTCTAGAGAGACCTTCTCCATGAACATTGGCGAGGTGGTGATGTTCTGGATCTGAGCCTCCAGGAACACTTCATCTGTCTGAAGTGGAGAAGCCAGGACCAACGCTAATATTTGTTGCTCACACATACGAACAACTACATAACCCCCCAGGCACACTGAGCAACACTTCAACTTGATCACTAGGTACTAAGAGGAGTCAGGCTTGAGCAAAATGCTGCTGGCTTAAAGCACAGGTTCACATCGTTTCCAAGTCATTTTATTTTAAAAGCTGTCATCTTCCTCCTGTCCACAACGCCTTCAATTAAAGAAAATCCACACCCCAAAAAGTCTGAATTAGACCAATAAGTGGGCGCCCTCCAACGCGAGTGTCGTCTGTCCATCCATTACCTATACCGCTTATTCCTGAACAGGGTTGTGGGGGGGCTGCTGGAGCCAATCCCAGCTGTCTTTGGGTGAGAGGCGGGGTCCAACCCTGGACAGATCGCCCGTCTATCACAGGGCTGACACTTCGATAAACAATCACTCACACTCACTCCTATGGGCAATTTAGAGTCGCCAATCAACCTAAGCTGCATGTCTTTGGACTGGGGGAGGAAACCGAAGCACCCGGGACAGGAAGAACAACCCGGGCTCAAACCATGAACCTTCTTGCTGTGAGGTGACAGCGCTAACCACTGTTCTGCTGCCCAAGTTAGTGTTGTTTATTACCAAATTTGCTCTTTGACTTACTAGACCTCTGCAGCAGCTCAACAAGGAAACTGTCCAGGGAAGCAGAAAAGGACATTCTGTACAAATACCCTTTTGATTTATTCACCTCTGAAGCCACAGGGCACAAAAAGAGGACTGTAGTTTTGCCCTGTGTCATTTCTGGTTGAGACAGCACACAAACAGCTGTCAGCTACAAAACGTGAACCTATCCTTTAAGACGGGTGATGTCACAGACAGTGAAGAACATTTATCAACCAGACTTGGAGGAAAGACATTAAACATAGAAACATCATTTGTATAAACTTGATTTCCACTACGTCTGGTTTGCTCAGTGAGCCTTTGA
Source organism: Monopterus albus (assembly GCF_001952655.1). Lineage (NCBI taxonomy): Eukaryota > Metazoa > Chordata > Actinopteri > Synbranchiformes > Synbranchidae > Monopterus > Monopterus albus. Next base: position 418,984 of record NW_018128061.1, on the reverse strand, counting down.
GGACACAGTTAGTAGAAGTGCTGAGCAGAGTATACAGCAGGGGTTGCACAGTGACAAGTCAGACAAGGTGGTCTCTCAAACATCAACTAGTTATCGGGTTATTTAAAGCTTTCGTGTCATCTGCAGGGCTGTTTAGATTAAATCAGATTTATAAAGATGAAAAGGGGCTTAAAGAGGAGCTACCTGCTCCACTTCAGACACACTGCCGCTAAACAAAGTGGTTTGGCAAAGGCTGCACGGACATAAACACAGCTGCTATTACAGTCCCTACATTTATAGGTTTACTGATACCAATGACTAACAGATCTGAACTATATTTTGATGGTAATATTTTTACTTAGATAAACTTTTAAGCATGACATTCACTTATAAAAGTATAACTCTACTTTTACTTAAGCAGTTATGATATAGTGAAGTAATATTTAACCTTGGCTGAAAGAGAACTGGTCCAAAATCTCTCACAGTGTTTAACAAATCAGATCAAGCACCTTGACACGGGGGCTTGACGTTGTGTCTGTACAGGAGGGGTACGCTTGTTTTTTATGCTGACAACTAGTTGATTCTGTGAGAGGGAAACACTCAGTGGCATCTACAACCATCACATGTTCAGTGCAACCTCTACTATACAGTGAAACACAGCGAAAGAGAAGCAGAGATTAGTTCATGCCTGCAATTCATAACATATGAACTGACCTCTGTTTCATGCAAAGCTGTGCCAAACAATATGTGAAATCTCACATTGTAATCAAATACATTTGTTTCATTAACTCAAACACCCAGTTGTAAATTACTGGCACAATAAAGTTTAGTAATCAGTGGCACTAAGACTTGAACCTGAACCTTCAGCCCAGCAAGACACAAGTTAGATTTAAAAGCTTTCGGGCATCATTCACACTTGCACCGTTACATAATCAGTTAAATCTTGTCAAACAGAACATAAGAACAATCCCAGTGCATAATGATAGGTTCCCTAATGATGGTAAACTGTATAATCAATGCAATCCCCACCCACCAGAAGCTTTGATTAAAACGTCCAAGCCTTGTGTGAGATGAAAAGCATGGGTGTCCAAAGAAAGGGCAAAAAAATGGAAAGTTCATGTTGAGGACTAACAGGTTAGAATTCATCTTGGCAGTGTGACAACTGGTTATCTGTAACAATATTCAGACATCTCTTTCCATTTTTCTCCTTTGCACCTTTCTATTGGCCCCAGAATGACAAAGTGTGCTGCACCAGCAGTATTAAGACAAGCTAATGCTCAGCGATGAGAACAGAAGGAACAATTACCACAGAACTGAGGTCACTCTAATGGAGAAAATAAAATACAAGACATGATAAATAACTGAAGTTACATGCCAAAAAAGATGATAATGAATATTTGCAACCTAATATTAAAAAAAAACTACTGCTATGGAAATGAAAAGGAAAAAGGAAAGAGCTTATTGCCTCCACCCAGGAAAACCCTTGGTCTGCAGCTACTGAAACACAGAGACTCATATATGTTTCTGTTATGTCTGTGGAAGTACAAGGGTTTTCCAGGTCTGCCTCATGCTAATCACCTCTGTTAGCATCTGGAAATGTTCCTGACTATGAAATGAAACATGATATGGAGCATGGTATGTATTCTACAGTAGGAACCTGCATGTCATACAACACAGTTCTTCTATATGGAGAATGGTGCGGTATGAAAGCGTGCACACACTCTGTATGCTGCTGATGGGAGTATCTGAGAACGACTAACTTACCTCTGCATTGTAGAACTTTGTCTTCACATCCAGCGGCTTCAAAACCTGATTGAAAATGGACTGTAAGCTGAACGCTGTAACTTTCTCACACTGTGCTTCCATTCAGGAGAAAAAATATTTCTGTGCAAAAATGTTTAATCAGAGCGTAAAGCTTCAGCTAAGGACTGGAAGAGATGGAAATCTGACTATAATACAGGTCTTGTTCCCAAAAGGAAGGGAATGGGGCTACAGTTAATTCACAGCAATACACCAAATGCACAGCATGGATGGTAACTGCATTTGTTCTGCTGTAGACCTGTGATATTTCTCAGGTCTCCTCCACTCTTACTCATGAGTTTACCACTGTCATCCAATGAGAAAACTCCGATATGACCCACCTGGAATTTGAAGAACTTCCGAAAATAGAGCTTCTCCCCATACTGAGTGGTGTAGCTAACTGCACAAACTAAGCTGGAAAAAGGAACATTTAGATAAACAAAAAATCAAATTGGAAGGACAAAATAAAGAATTCTACAGACACTCACATGTGTGTTCCAATTTCTTTGACTTCATGGTGGATAACATCATCAATGCAACATTCAGGTTTGAGTTCTACTACTGCGGAATTTGACGCTGAGAGATTGAGCCTCTGTGAGCTGGTCTGTAGATCAGCCTGCAAAGGATCACATCAATTAACAGGACCATCGTGTGTGTGAAACGGGAGTGACAAGTGTGTAACACATGTTGGACTGGCTTTTGTTTTTATACAGTACCTTCACAAGGATGTCCTTCACAACCTGGTTGCTGTCATTGTGCACACTTATGTAACTGGAGAAGGTCTCTCCGAGGAAAATATTTCTGTGCAAATGTCAAATAACAAATCAAAGCAACAGTTTGTGCAAAGAAAAAAAAAGCTTAGCTCACTAAAACAAATGGTGTTTGTTACCCAAAGTTCTGTGGTAACGTAAGCATCTCCCCAAGCATTAACATCTCTGCTCCTTTGATGGTGGAGGGGTCCTCCCTCATAAGCTGACCAAACAAATCCCCTGTAGAGGCAAAAACACACTAAGCATGTGTCATGTGTTAGTGAATTTGACTCACATTCCACTAAGAGCTGGAGGCTGACAAACATAACAATGTTTACAATACACAGCTAATTATGTCTGGACCAAGAAGAAACGCATCTCAAACTGCAGGCATTTAACCAACAAGCCGTTTGTATACATGTGTTATTACCAAAACTATATTCTGTACATTCAGATGAATTCACAATACTACAGGGGACAAGACATATCCTACAACTAGGGACACACTGACCCCCGACCATTTGAGGGTACAGGCTATAACTTGACCATGTCAACTCAGTTGCTAGTTCCACAGCAATAATTAGTCTCATGTTACCGTTCATAAACGTACCCAAATGAGCTTCACACAGTGAGGGTTACAGAATTTAAATGAGAAACAAAGACAGGAGTGAATCTGTACTCTCATGCTACCGTTACATTACCTATTAATACATCTACTATTATTTTATTCTAACAATAAGACCACTCCATCAGTGCAGTAGCTAAAAGTGCAAGGTGAGAGCAAAAAGAAGACTGGCTTTATGTTTCTAACGTCAAATTCAAATAATTCATCTTTGTGCACTTTAACTTACTGAATGTTGATCTTACAGAAATCCCACCTACAAGTGCCAAAGTCACTTATGGTTGATGGGGAGTAAAGTTACACATTCCTCAGTGCTGTATTCCCCCAGAAGGAGAAACAAACACTAGAAACTCTCAGCAGTCTTACATCTGTATTTGAGAGCAGAGCACCTATAATGTAGATGTACACAAATTCTTGGACAAATATACACAAAATATATATGGCATAAACTAATTTAATGGCATTTGATCTGTTTAGCTTTCAGCTGCTAGATTATACACTATTTTCGTGTGTAGAAATAAAATGAGGAATTTTAAAAACATTACAGGCAACTTCACTTTAAACACTGACTTATTACAGTTAGTTACACCATTGATTCATCTTGGTTCATATAGCTCAGTATTGCTATCACAGACTAAAAGCATGATAAATGTTTTAACAAACGGGTGTCTTGCCTTAGTTTGTCTGCTGTGGCTGATTTAGGTCAATCCTATGGAAACTACATAACAATTCAGCTATTGGTTGAAAGTTTAGCTTTGGAGAGGAACACTCAGAAGAGCAGAAGCAGCCCTGTCACAGGAGGGAAAAGTGGAAGCAATGCCAACTTCAGTCCACTCTCAAAACTTACTGTGTGTTCCTTCCCCTGATATAAAAAGGGTGATATGAATGCTTCAAAAACTGAAGCACCTTCACTTAGCAGACTCACCTGGCAGATCTCGATCCTCACACGTTACTGGCAAGTTTGTGAAGAGTGTAGGTTTTGTTAAGCGCATCACTGAAAAGTAATGTAGCACTGGTTAGTGACTAGTCATACAAATAAGTGAGTGGTAGTACATGGCAGTAATCTCCTTGGTGCATTTCTCTTAGCAATATAGTTCCTATTTAGCAACTGCCCTGCACAAGAGCATACAACAGCTCATTTCACTGATTAGCTCCTGCACTAGGGGTCAGTACAAGACCTTATAAATAAATCCTAATGTTAAACATCTTGGTCATTAGAAACAAGCTTATGTTTATTGACTAACTTAACTAGCTGCTTGGCAAATAATTAAATACCAATTTACTTTCAGAGAACAACAGAGACATAATGTTACAGCTTACCAAAGATAAAACTGATTACGAGTTATTCAGGTATAATTCACCCAAAGAGACGCAGCTGTTAGCCAGGTTTCTTAGCTAGATTAGCTCACTAGTAACACAACAGCAAAAGTTAGCTGACTGGCTAGCTGGTGTACTGGAATATAATGCGTCAACTTCAGCTTTAAGGTCCAATAATGACACGAATAGTTATCTTTTAAGTTCCACATTCACACAGTCATGACTGGTCATTAGCAAACGGAAATATATGATACTGTCTTGGCTAATGCTATTAGCAGCAACAGCAAACGACAACAGCAAGGTGCACAGAAACATTTAACGCGTCTGCTTCCACACAGCCTCTACAGTCACGATCTATCTGCTGACAATACTGACGGCAATCGAATACCTTTTAATGCAAGTAGGTGTTCCTGTTTCGCTTGGCTTACATCCATTTTGTCAGAAAATGGTCTTGTTAGGTTGATATCAACTACAATGCTAAGTGAGCGAACTTTGACCTTACAGGAAACTGATTTCTTCTTCATTGTCATCTTTCATGGCGGTTGGCAAGCAACAAAATAGTGCATTACCGCCACCAACTGGTTAGGAGTGTAGAACAGGACTGACCGCTCTTTCCTGAATCTAATAATTATACAGTTAAAACAATAACAGTTTAACTAATCTTTAATAGAATTACTTACATTTTCTCTATCAAGTTTGCTCTTCTTAAATACTGGAATAAAATAAAAAAACATTTGTGTCCAGAGTTTCTTTATAAAATATCACACAAATCAAATGCTCCCCTTTATATTTCAAAATTATTGAATCATTTTGTTCCTCTCAAACTGTGTAGTATAACATATCATGCTCTATAGTTTCTTCTTTTTATCCTGATGGCTAGTTAAAACAAACTCAGTTTCACTAATCGACATCACCTCCAGATCCTGCCAGCTACAGCCAAAAATCATTTCAGCTAAGGCGTCTGTGAGAAATTATGTCACATTACTAATCAAAGCCTAAATCAACTTCTGGAAGTCAAAATGGTACTAACACACTGTGCTGCTACACCCCCGTATCTACAGTATGTTGCTGAATTTAAAAAGTACTGAAATGTAACTGTTAATAAGCATTCAAATCAGATTTTCATCTAATTTAGCACAGCCCACCAGTATGAGTCAAGATCTAACCGAGTTCTGGACTCAAGCAGACGATCACAAAGTAGTGGTGTGAAGACAGTGACGCCACATGAATGTGTAATCCCAGTTTACACTGCAATGACAAACATACAGGCAGGAGGACTGTGAGGCTGAGTGGCAAGTTTATTAGAGGCATCATGAGAGATACGGTACTGAATATTCAGATGTTGCTTGTACCAGTGACATAATGGCCGTATGTGGAGAAAGACAAAGGTGTTATTCTACACATCATAGAGCAGCACAGTGACCGGAGCACTCAGCGCCACGTTGTGTATGATTTGTTTGGAACAAATGTTTTCATCATCTTCATCCTCCACAAAGATGGACACAAAGTGCTGAGCTTCCCAGGGCACCTCCTGAGTCTGGGAGGCCAGCACACGAACGCAGCTGATGTCTTTCCTGAAGATGAACTTCTTGTCCCCGGGAATCACTGACAGGATCTCGTCATCTCCTCCAGACTCAGAGGTGATAAAGGCATCAAACTCCAGAGCTTTGGGTGTGACAAATACTCGGACGTTCCTTTTGCTGTGGTTGCTCATCTGGCATGTGGAGTTGAGATTTCCCATTTTGTTAGGTTTGGTAGGACCAGTGTGATTGGTGATGCTGGAAGCTGTAACAGAAACAGTGGTTCCATATCACCTGGATTAAAATATGTGCACCTACGGCAATATTTCATGTAGGTTTATATAATTGGTTGTTCTTTCAGTTTTGTTTGAGCCTTTCAAAACACATTCCAAGTCTTACCATTTAGGAAAATGAGCATTTATTTTCTCTTCATACAATTTGTATTTAACACAAATCAGTTAACACAACAGTTTTTTTTTGTGGATTAAAGAGAGAGTGAATTCTTACCTGCTGCTACAACGAGGTCTAGGTGACACCAGTGGACCGTGGCTGTTCCTCTGACCTGAGCACTTGTATGGACAACATCTGATAATATGCAAATATTTCTAGCTGCAGGTACTGAGTAATATATTGTATGCACCTGCTTCAAAAAGAACCATTAAGTTAAGCATTTATCATTTGTCATAAGGCAACTGAACGGAACATTACACAGAAAAAAGCAAATGCCTTTAAAATAGAGACACCACAAAAGTCATTAGGATCATTATTACATTTTTTTAGATAAAGGTTACCACTGTGAATGTGACTGAAAGTACTGCAATTACAGTTGAGCCTGTCTTTGCTGCACAATTTGCATATACAAAGTAAAGATAAGAGCATTACTGTTGGGTTTATGTGGCCTTCCAGCACTCACTCAAAGCACAATGAGGCCGTGGCTGCTGCTGGTGGCCCTGCTTGTCTCTGCCCTGAGTCCACGTGGAGATGGGAGCTGTTTCACGGATTTCTACAGCTGGAGATTGTGCAGAAATCTGCTCCTCAGTGGACAGATGCCTCCCAAAGGACTGAGGATTCTTCTGGGCCAAAGTGAGCACTACAACATGCGTATCCAGAGCAGCTGTGTGCATGTTGCAGTGCAGCACCAACAAAGGGCCGCCCCTTTTTTCCAGGCCTACACAGTCCAGGACTTGACAGGAATAATCCATAGGAGCCATTTTCTAAAATTGGTATGATTATTTCATTTCAATGTGTATTGATGTGACTCTGTTGTTATTGTACTTAATCATCAAAATGACTCTGTTCCTATTGATGTTTTACTGAATTATCATCAGAATACTGCCACTGTGTTCCACATCGTCCATGAGTTTTTTATCTACATACATGCACTCATTCGTTTCAGTTTCAGTCAACACATCATTTATTTTTACCTTATTCAATTTGCTCTGGTTGCTCCTTGCAAGCATCTTCCAAACTGCATTATCTAGAAGCACAAAGCTGACATTACATGAACAATAACAACCAGAGTAACTTTGCATCCGTTTTAGAGAAAATCATGTTCAAGCACTTTCCAACTAATGCTTTTAACTCGTCGGGAGAAACTGTGAAACTTTGTCCATATCATTTGAGATTTAAGGCAGAAAAACCTTCAACTTGTCAAGTAAAAAGAATATTATTTCCTTGGCATTAAAGAGAGATGTCAGAGTTACTGAGAGAGCGCAACATTTGTGGAATGTAAATGAATCCCTTTAGGAAACTAATCTCCTTTCCATTTGCTCAGATAACAATGGATGTTCTGCATGGTTGACAGTGTGTGCAGTGTATTCACTGCTTAGAGAACCATGTGCCTTTATGGTAGGGAAAACAGGCTGACCATGCAGAGAGACACACACTAAAGCACTAAAGAAGAACCATTCAAAGTTAAAATGATCACTGCTTGCTTTAGAAATCAAGAGACTGCAGTCTTTTTATTTATCTTTACAGGAGAAGTCAGGGCCTAACCGAAGTCACTGAGATATGTCTGTGCCAGTCCATCCTATAGCTGATGAAATATTCTGCTATAAATGAAAAATATCAACCCTATGGCCACGCAAATGAAAAGTCAGGGGATCACCACAGTCAGGAGGTTCCTTCCTTGTTGAAATAGTTCAGTCTGGTGGAACGGCCAGTCAGCATTGCCAAAAATGTTCACATGAATGATTCTTTTTGTGTGCATTTGCCCATGTAGTGGCTTTATATCTAGGTTTATCTTCCTCTCTTGTCATTTCAGATCATTACTCTTCATCATAAACAGGGACAAGGTGTTACAGAATTCCTGAGGTCAGATACTCCACCACCGATGTGTGTTGTTGGCAGAGACACATCATCTAAAGCTGCTGGGGAAACCGGTCACGTTGCCATGGATATAATTAAAGATCGCCCTGATTCATGGTCTGCGTGGCCAGTGAATCATCACGTCACAGCTTCAAACCACAATTTGCAGCCTTTCTTACTGGAGAAATTAAAGCGCCGGGCTCCAGGCTCCGTTGTTCAATGGGAGAAAATGCTGACAAAGAGATACTGTGCAGCTGTAACTGTGATTATTTCACACTGCTTCAAAGAAGGTGAAATAATACCAGCAATGAACATCAAGAAAATATCTAAAGAACAGATAGCAGAAGCTGAAATGAGACAAAAAGAGAGTACACAGCGTGTGATGGGCGATAAAGTTCTCAGTCAGAATAATGGACAGAGGCTTCTAAAAGCTTTAGTCAGTCGACACGACATTTTTCAAGCTGCCACTCTGAACTCTGTCAGCTCCTCGGTGAAAACCTCAGATATAGTATCTCAGTTAGAGATACAGAGAAACGCCGACAGGCTTACGGAGACAGATGAACATTCGAACTTGGATGAAAGATCATCTCTAAAAAAAACTCTTCAGAAACAAGTTTCTTTAAAAGCTGCATCTAGAGTGGATAATGATGGACGTTATGTTAAGACGCAGCTCTCTTTGGTATCCAGACACAAGAAAGAATCCACAAATAGACGGCAGTATAAACTAAGGGCAGCTCACGATGATAATAAACAAGATTTCACTGGGGACATAATCACAAAACAAGCAGAGCTTCAATGCCCGGGGGGAGTGCGTGAAACAGAACCATCACATACAAGTACAACTGAAAATGAAAACCAGGAAAGATTAAGAGCAGACGTTACATGTAAAACAGATGATAATGATGTTGATGACAAACAAATACTTACTGAAGAGGGAGAAGGAGCCATAATCATGATGCTGCTTCCAGAGACACAAACAGAAGCAGCATCAAAAAGAAAACCTGTTCTGGACACAGACTCTGGCTGGATGACAGTGAATATAGAGGAGCTGGGTGAACTCCCACCCATGACTGAAGTTACAGAGGAAAACCTTATGACTGAAGCAAATAACTCAAAATGCAAATGGCTGACAGAAAGCAGACTGTCGTTAGCAATGTGTGCAACCGTTAGAACAGAGAACATCAATAGAAACCGAGCAGAAAGTGTAGCTGAAGCAGCTACAGAGGAGCAGGTCAAAGAAACAGCAGAGACTAATAATAACCCTTATGAAAATATGAGCAGAGATCACACTAAACAAGAAGAAAACATGCCATCAGAAGAATCGACAAAACCAGTGCACAGAGCTGAGGCAACAACAGTAAACAACGAAATAAAAGAGACAGTGTTCAGTCAAGACAGCACAGTGAAATCTGATGGACGGCCAAGTACAGAGGAGACCCCGACAAGCACCATCAGTCCTGGTCCTGAGCCCGACACCGAGCCCGACACTGAGCCTGAGCCCGACACCAAGCCCACATTTATAACAAGTCAAACAAGCAATACTGAATCTAGGACTGGAACTTCATTCTCAGGCCTCAGGATGAGAGAGGACAAACATGATGAAGGCACAGGGACTGAAGGAGGAGGAGCCACAACAAACAAGCCAGAATCTGCAAGAAAAGAAGACTATAATAATCCTGGAGTGACCTCATTTCCATTTTCAAAACCCTTAGAGAGGATCCAAAAACAAGCTACAAACAATCTTCAAAAAGTAAGTCAAGTGTCAGAACCAGACTTCTGTGACAATCCTAGAAGAATTAATGCAACAGTTTATGAAGTTGTTTCCTGGTGGAGAGTTAGAAGAGAATATTAAGTTAGTTTTGTTAGTTAGAAGACAATATTTATGTCACTCTCTCTGTTAAAGACACAGCTAGCAGCCACTTAGCTTAGCATAAAGACTGGAAACACCTGGCTCTGCCCAAAGGTAACAAAACCTGTATATAATTAGTACAAAACCCAAAGTGGCAAAACAACATTTCCCTGTTTTTCAGGGAGCTGTGTGCCAAACTGTTTCTTGGCCTGGTCCAATAGGTTTCTGGAGTATATAAATGAATTGTGTTCTTAGCCACATGTCAGTGGTGGCCCTACTGATGACCGTTCTCCTCTTCAGACCACAGCTGTGCCGCTCTGCAGAGGTCTAATACAACGCACAGCAGCCGGATGGAAACACTGCATGGAGAGACTTGAAGGAACAGGGAAGATGTTTTCCTCTAGGAAGCCTGCATTTCAGGATACAGGAGAGCAGGTGGAGGATGCATCAGTAAGAGACGGCACAGACGGCTCTCTTAGTGATGATCAGTCTGGCCATTTGTATTATTTTGATGGTGTACTGAAAAGAGTTCAAAATCATTTCCATCCTTATTATAAGAGACAAAGAAGGCGAAAAAGGAGCCATGATAACAGAGAATAGTGTTCCCACAGTGAGAGCAAGACAAGACACTCACAAAAACCTTCTCAGTTACATCTGAGGAGCAAAGTCAGTGACTTCAAATGATCAGGAAGCTGATGCGCACAGAGACGCTCATTAATGCAAGAAAACCACGCTAATAAAAGTGAAAGAAGCAAAAATAGAGAATTACAGTTAAGAACAATGACCAATGCTGCTGCAGACTGGTAACTGCACAGTAACTTCATCAGCTGGGCAGCAAATGAAATGCAGCTGAGTCAGCAACGTCAGAAAACCATCAGCTCTCCACAGAGTGTACGGCAGGCGACGCACAGACAGGGGAGTAACTGGGTGAACAAGCAGGGAAACACATAAAACCTCTGACGTTTCTTTATGTGCAAGTAAAGGCATTGTTTATAAGACTACACTGACATTTTGAATCCTAATGTTCATATGTGGAGATGTTAAGACCCAGTGTCTCACTTCAGCTGTACTGTGGAATGTTTGCATCAAACTACCTCTGAACATAGTGCACAGTATCCTTTAGAACTTTGTTTAGGTCTTCATTTTCATTCCATGGACTCTTGTGCGTTCAAGACATTTCTAACGGCTGCATTATGAATTTTAGTTCAAGCGTGGACTAGAGCGCACGTAGAGCCCAGTCAGCTCAGCCACTACAGAGGAACATTCACAACCGATACCGTCGTATGATTTTCCTATATGAAAATGATTTGGATCATGGCAGTCCTTGTGCACAGTGCCCTGCTGTTCATCTGCTGCTTTATTTTCCCACTTTGTACGTTAATATATTGTGTGAATGGACATAAAACCTTTTGGAAGGTGGTGAAGTTTAAGTTTGTTTGTTTTTTATTATATGCTCATGTTACATACTGTAGATTTAATGAGAGACGTTCCTGGAAGAGCAGTGGCCAAATTAGCAACTGCATTCATTTGTGATTTGCACAACACTGGAACATTGAGAGGTGATTTATTTGTTGCATAAAATAAACAATGAAAACATCAGTAATTTAAAAGGATTTATATCTGTACAAAACATTTATTTGAAATTGACATAGAAACTTTGTATTTGCATAATTTATATCTGAGATCCATGGCTAAGGGGCTGAGTGGTAATGCTGAACAGGTTTTTACACAAGTCAGTTAATTGGACAGTTCAGGACTTGGAAAGTAAAACAACACAGAAACTACATTAAAAAAACTGGACACACACTCTTGAACTGGCACAGAGTAAACAAAACATGCACACAAGCCTCTTCACTGTTATGCTACTTTTGGAAAAGCTATGAGGAATTTAAAATGAACATGTTAAAAAGAGAGTAGGGTCCCTAGAAAGAGATGCAGGCTGTATTCTCACCGTGTGTCATTAGATGGCAGTGCCAGCACTGTAGCATCACTATGAGCAGTAATAGAACTCTGTTACTCTTTATTTTATACACCAGACACTGCAGGAAAATGGGCAAAGTCTAGTTGAAAATGTCCCAACATCAATAGAAACTGCTCTGTTTGTTGTCTTGAGTAACTTCATACCTCACTACAATCATTTTGGTTCATTAATAGAGCTGCATTTACACGTGGCTTCATTTCTATGTACATGGGAAAAGGGAAACAGCTTTGTGCTCCTTTTAAAATCCAGAAAAGGTTTCCTTCATCTTGTCTGAGTCTAACCTAGACAAAACACTCCGTACCTGCATCTCATGTCACCGCCGACACGTGGTCAGTCGGCTCACTACATCAGCTGGACTCAACAGGTCAGTCCTCAGGTGCTAAGACCCACGTCGCCTCAGCTCCAACTTTACATGACACATTCTACACTCAGTATCTAAAAAGCTTCAGCTCTGTGCTGAAAGTGGTCTAAATAAAATCATGTGACCAAATGTAACATTGACAGTGTGGATCGAAGTGTTGGCGCTGAACAAGATGCAGCAGGCGCGAACAGCATTTCACAAAAAGCCACGAGTTTCAACCACACCTTAGATCTGATGTCAGTCAATTTGCCCTGCAGCTAAACATCGTCACAACCCTAAGAGGGTGTGTGCTTGTTTCCCAGGGCTGCTTCTGGCGATGCTATAAATAATAAGATAATTATTATTCATTACAATAAATATGTCAATAAATAAAATGACCTTTGAAGCTTTCCAAGTTATAAAGAAACGTCACGGAAACATTTTACTGAGCTATTAACGGCTTCAAAAGAAACAGCTTGTGAAATTCCTTCCGTGTGTCGTGTGTGTGTGAGAGAATTAACACTGAACAAAGACTGAAAACATAAAACAATGTGACGACTGTAAATGATACCTAAGTACATTTAGATGATCAAACGCCATTGAAGATGTGACGCTTATGATTAGTAGGGCTGCACATTAACCATGGTCATAACAAAAGGCCAATATTTCTCCATCACTACTCAGGAAAACGCTCACGGACTGTTGCTTATGGTTTCTACAAAACAACAAATCTATCAGAATTGTAGTTTTAAACCCTACATGTGCCAGAGGCCAGTGCATCAAGGAGGCACAGTATTAGTGACACAGCTAATGCCACTCCTACAAACCAGTGTATATCTGTCTCCAGGTAGTGTATGATGATCTGGGGAGAGGACCAGACGCGTGACACACGCCATGAGACGTCTAAGCTTTCAGTATTTGGCTGCACGTTGCTTCACTACAGCCTAAAACATGCAGCCCTTTCAGCCTGTGAAAGCTGACACCTTCATGCATTTTGAAAACATTTTCATGGTCGTCTTTGGTGATAATGTTGTTGAATTTGACCAAAATGCTTTGCTAACAACTGAGCATTTGCAGTCAACATCCTCAGAACGCTGATCAATACTCCAGCTTCCCCTTGTTGTGGTTTTAAAACTACTGGCTTCTGAATACAGGGCTAGTCGGCCACGAAGAGGAAAGCCTGTTCATGAGACACCAAGTCCACCGACGGTGTCGATGTGCTTTTTAGGTTTTCTTGCATTAAGTACGTTTTATTTACTTCACTTGCAGACCCTGTTACGTTCAGGGAGTGCCTGCGTGCTTGTAGTAGCCCTTCTGCAGGGCTGCAGAGGCGATGCTCTCAGCCGAGCGCAGCTGGTCCAGACTTAGCAAAGCTTTTAACAGGTCGTTGATGTCTGCTTTTAGTCCCTCCTTCTGCATCCAGTTCTTCAGCAGTTCATACACTTTGTCAACGGTGGGGCCGTTCTCTGCAATCCGAATGTGGTTGTCACTGACTCCAATCAGTCTGAAGAACTTGTTATGGATCCGCACGTCCAGGTACTCATCAAACAAATCAAAGCTCTTCTTCAGGGATTTTTCTGACCCTTGAAAAACAGAGATACACAGAAAGTGTTTTTATCTTTAATCGCTCATTTAGCTTAAAAACCTGGACAAGATATATCATAAACTAAAATAAATGGTGCTTCTTCTATGTATGGATGAAATGAATCCATGACAGAAGTACCAAACGTCCCTCAGAGAGGAAACCTCGCCCTCCCTCTGCAGTAATCTCACCTTGCAGTGGCACCAGTCGATGTCTCAGAGGATCATCCTATAAAAAGAGAAAACACACATGTAAGAGATGGTTCTATAGGTGATTTCAATTTAAAAATCAAATGATCTGAACATTTGAGATCTTTCCAATGCTGTTCATCTTCTCCCCTCACCACGTCTGCAGGCGGCAGCCTGAAGGCAGCGGGGCTCTGGTGGGGGGTGTTACCAGAGGAAGCCGCTGTGGGCAGGGCTGACAGGCTAGTCTGAGATGAGTTAGTGGTGTTGGGCAAACTGTCCCCTAGGCCTCGGTCCTCGTCTTCACGGGCAGGGGAGGCCTTGGTCATCTCAGTCTGGGTCTCCTGCAGCAGGGGCCGGGACTCGGGGCGGACCTCCTCTCCCTCCAGGCCTGCGTTCTGATTGTTCTGCCGCTCCTCTGCCGTGGCTCCACTCTCATCCTGACCAGAGGAAAAGAGAAGGATGTAATAAAATGACACATACCCCACATTATATCTATGTTAACTATGACTGCTGGCACACAGGAACGAGCTTTTAGAGTAAGGTACACAACAAGAAAGAAGTCAAACACAAAACAAAACCAACTTACAATAGGAATCTTCACTATTTCACTGGAGTCACAGTGGCTCTTTAGACCTGTTGGAATCCAAACAGATCATTAGGAATACATCATCGATCAGCAAAACAACACTGCAAATGCTAATTACACAATGTCAGCTCACATGGTCTTTCACACAGCTGCCGTTTGAACCGCACAGCCAGTCCAGCAAGGATGATGATGATGATGATGATGATGGCACCCAGGGTGATGTATATAGGATTCCCTGAGAGAAAGAAAATAAAAATCGGTTAGGACATCCAACCAATTTTAGTTAGAACTACATTTCCAGTTTTAGGCAACAGGCTTTATGTCGAACAGTAAAGTCAATTTACAGATGTCTGATGCAGAAGGCGGCGTCGGCGTGGGAAGGGCCGGAGATGGCCCAGTGGGGGACGGGTCCCGCTTTTGACACACAGTGTTAGAAATGGAGGTGCACTTCTTCACCTCTTCCTCCCCTGGTTTGCACCTGTAATTTTGGATTACAGTGACATTAAAACACACAAAACAGCACAAGATAAAGAATTTAAATCTGGTTTCTGATTTTTATTCTGGCCTTCTGCTAGTGAGGGCTGGTGCTGATAAGAGTATAACCTGGTCAGACTCATTACTGACAGTAAAAAAGGATCAAAACCGATGCAGAACCAGAGCCACCCCTTTGATTCATGCCTGGTGCCTTCGTTACCCTCAGCAACTTGACTACCGCCAGTTCAGCTGGTTATGCTAGTAGCCGTGAGCCACTAGCCTCAAGCACAGGGGTCTGGTCATGTCTCGCTAACTCCGCATCCAGCAATTTTCTTTTTCATGTTCAAACCTAAATTCTTGTATACATCTTGTCTGACAGGTGCAGTAGTGCTCTATAAGACTGGTTAACAGACTTCGATGTGTAAAATCAGTGCAGATCCCCTTTAAGACTCGATGATGTTATGAGTCAGAACAAAATATCTCAGCAAAGAGGTAAATCCCCCTTACTTGGCACAGCGTTTGCAGACCTCACAGGCCTGATCTGGCACACAGAAAGTCCCCTGTTTGCACTGGCACCTAGCGTCGGTCGTTGTGGTGCAGGGCGCAGTTTCAGTCTCATCTGTGGGGAATAAAAAAAAGCCTCGACTGACAAGAGACCAACCAACATACTGTGAAAATGTTCACCAAATAACAGCATGTTACCAGATTAAACACACAGACAGAAATAGAACCATATGATAAAGTGATCTGGAACAAATCTTATGACATAAATGAAGCACATAGAGATGGCATTATGTTCAGGCAGAGGGTCTGTTGTTGACCACAGCAGCAACGTAAACATAACCATCCCCACAGAGAGAAGAGTATATTCCTGGTCGACCTCTCAGCTCATCTGTAGGCCATGAGCAAACTAGATGTTGTCTTCCTCTTAGATCAATTTTGGCTCATATTAACAGGATAATGAAGCTGTGGAATCTTGAGGGTTTATTTATTGATTTGAGAGACATAAAAAGACAAAGTCCTGGCCTTTACATCAACTTTTCCACAGGTAGCCAAAGATCCAAAGTCCACAATTAGTCACCTGCTCGTGAACCTTTGCCCCCATTGTTCCCTCAGGAAAGTGTTGATTGTGTGTCAGCAGTGCTGTGACGATGAACTGAGAAAAGGGGTTTGTTTTATTGTTTTATGGGTGGAAACTCTCTCCTTATCTGTCTGCACATTTAAGGTGATGTTTAGTTGAGATGAAAGAGCTGAAGTTAAATGGAAAGACTGTCAGTCTGTCTGCCTGTCAAGGATTATGACTAACGGTGTAGTGACCCTAATGCAGTTGGGTTGATTTGGCCAGGAGATACCACAGCTGCAACTTATTCTGGCACCAAGCACGACTATATATGGAGCGACCTGAGGGCTCAAGAGAACAACTTGGACTGCACGACTATAAACAACATATGCAGACGATGTCACTAAGCAGAGTCATGTTTTGTTCAGAATTGTGACACATCTAGTTTGTTTTATTGTTCAGATCTTTGCAGGTACACACAAGAACGAGGTGTTAATATTTTCAGGACAAGCTTATGGTGTGTATTTGTTTAGTAAAAGCCGCTCCTTTACATCTCCTTTACTCACACAGAGACCACCACTGAGTTTACTGGAGCAGTTAACAACTGCTCCAGATGCAAAGCGACTGGGACAACAGGTTTGGTTGTTAGAATTTTATACACAAGAATCAAAACTTAATTAGCTTCCCGATATGAAACGACTTCCACCGGGGGCTGTTCTGACGTGGTGAAAACACGGCGGGACTACTTCGCTGATTGCACGCCTGTTAAATGCTCGGCACACCAGCATCTCTGATGACTGCAGAACACACAGTGTGTGAAAGTAACAACTGATTAACTGTGTCACATAACAAATGTTAAATGTTCACGGTTTGAATTTTGCCACATTTCTCACAACGGTACTAGTGATTTATGAAAATGTTGCCTGCAGAAAAAACTGAAACAAGACAAATCACAGTAATTACTAAACCAAATGAGCGCTGTTGGACTTTCAACACGCTGATGACATTGTTCGCTGACCTAATCTCCTCTGTTTTATCTCAGTGGTTTGCCATTTAGTTCATTCACTCCAGCTCAGGTTTTGTTGTTGCGTGTTCATTTTAATGCCCGTGGAGCCATTTCACACACTTAAAGCAGCACTCCCTTCGTCCGGTGCTAAGGTGGCTCATTCTTTAAAACAAATCTGTGTGAAGTTTGTCATTAGAGCCTGTTGTAGTGCTGCTCTAGTTCTTATAGGTCAGCGCCGAAGACAGCACCAAAGCCTTAAACATTCGTCTGTACTCAGCTACCAGTCGAACAGCAGGTGTCTGAGGAATCTACTGTCATTTCTTTGTTATGTTATTTCATTAAACTGGCAGGTGCTCTGTATGAATCTGGATGCTGGGGCTGGACAGGGAACATTACACAAACATCATTTCCTGTGTACTTCCTGTCTATTTTAGGCAGTTCTCCCAGTCTGAATGGAGCCTTAAATGAATAATCTGTTCTGAATTAAAAACCAAGATCCCACATCCTTCAGTATAAAGGTCTGTTTTAGCGACAGCACAGGGCTTAAACTTCACATGACTGATTCATCCAACAGAAGACGTTTTCCACCAGGAAGCTCTTGATAATTACAGACAACACATCGCTTCAAGTGCAATAGTGAGAACATTTCCATTGGTGTGCTCCTATTAATTTTTACTTGACTGTAAAGAAGTTAAAGCTGCAGTGAAACACACAAAGCTCCATCCTAAAACCGCAATGAATGAACACAAAACACGTCCTATGTAACAGTAGTCTTTTTTCTGTAGCCCCAGCCTTTCAGTGGACACAAAGACACCCAGTGAGGGAGACAATGAGCCGCAGCCACACCCAGGTCACCCAGGTAAGACAAGCAAATCTCCTGAGACAGGTAACACGCTCACATTCAGCCCACGAAACAAAACAACAAAGACACGCCCTGCTACCCTGGGTAACATCATAAGATCACATTTTCATGAGTGGAGCTGAAAGGCGGGGGCTCAGACAAAAAAGGTTTAGCTCATAAACAATATATCTTCAGCAAACTGGTTTACACAAAGACTACTTTTAAGAAACCTTAAATGTGACGGCTTTGTCAAATGGACGGTTCTGTTTGGTGTCATTTCTTTTTATTGAGCCACCTGGGACACATGTACAGCATTCAGACCTGGCCATGATATTATCTGGTTCAACCCGAGCAACCTGAGATAACACGCGTACACAGGTTCACAAAGGAGTGTTCCTCCTATAATAAACATGTCTAGTATGGCCTTTTTGTTTTTCTGATAACTGGGTCACTTCAATTCACCAACTGATAAATAAAAATAATTAATCGGTAACATTTTTATATTTTTTTTTCAGTCAGAGATTCACTGGTTGTTGGATTTAAATTTTGGTGCTAGTTTCTGGTTTTCTAAAGAAGTAAACTAACTTTATTTGAACAACTTTATTTTTTTTTTACCGTTTGCTGACAAGTTGAAAAAGCAAAGATAGCACCAAGTTGTGAAAACAGCTCAGTAGTTCTATAGATTCTTTTTAAAGTAATGTGGGGCTCAATCCAAATGTTACCTGAGCGACAGGGGGTGCACTGCAGACAGCGGTCCATCCCATTGGGGTGCTCTGTGTAGGTCTTTCCATGATCACAGGGACGACACGTCCCTTGTTCTTGGTCTCTTTCACAGGGTTTATCCACAAATGTTCCTGCAAATAAAGCAAATATATATACATATCAGTATGAGTCATGATCAATATGCACGTGTGTATAAAAGCTAAGGTCTTGTGAATCTCGGCGTCAGTAATGTGATGAGTTTCCTGCTCAAACCGGATGTTGGGGCAGGACATTCCGCAGCAGAGGAAGACACTGTTCTGTGCTTCAGTTTGATTTGAAAGAAGGACGAGCTGTGGGATTCTGAGTTTTTACTTGTGCACAGTTCAAGATGGAAGGTTTCTAGGAAGTTAAAGTCAACATTTCATGGAGCCTAGGAGGCGGTCTGGATCTGACTGAGTGAGCTGCAGGGATCTGTCCTCCTCTGCTGGTCGAGCACCAAGCTCAGAAGTTTCAGGCTCAGTTTTCTCATGTGTTTTCAGTCGTTACCAGACACGGGCAGAGCAGAGAACGGGGAAGCATGCAGCAGATAGCAAAGACACTGCTGGATGAACTCACTGATTGTACAGTAAACACAGCAGCAGTGGCAGCAGCTCAGGTTCGGTCCAGGTAAAACTGATTCTCTACAGTATGTGCCTGCAGGCAAATAAATGTCTATGCCTGGTTAAATAAAAGCACACACTCACAAAGGCAAGTAAATTCTAATATTTCATACCATTAGCTTTTAAATATGTGGTAAAAACTGACCAATTGGCAAAAAATGCAAGAAAACAGAATCAGGGCCATTTTCAAAAATGCTTCCTGAAACTGGGACGCATCAAAAACCTTCAAGGTTTTAAATGTTCACTCAAAGGGCCACGGGTTTTATAGAAACCCCATCAGTTAGTTCATTTATTAGTGAGGACGGTGACCCAAGAGTCTGAAGTTTGATTTAAAGGAGAAAACAAAACTACAAAACCTGAGATCACAAAATATGAAGGAGGATTTCTGAAATAATTCAATCTGATTGCATCTTGGCTAAATATGTCTGAGCTGAAAAAGTAAACAGCCGTACCAAACAGCTGAGGTATGGGTTTGATACTAGACACACGAGGTCATTCCACATGTTAGCTCAGTTTTTCACATTAGAAGACACAGATCAGTGTTTCAGGAAAACTAAACTATTTTGTCATGGGGTCGTGTGCAGATTAGTTTGTAACATGCACGGTGTCCAACTCCCCATTGCCCGTTGTTTAGTGCATATTCTGCCTAATGTAATGCTCCTCACCAGCCTGGCAATTGATGCAGCAGAGCCCCTGGTGGAGGTACTGTTCGTTCTCAACACAGGCTCTCTGTTGTCGAACCGTGTGATTCCTGTATTCATCGCCGGACCACTGAGATGCTGGCAGTTCGTCTGCATGACAAACCAGCACGATGAAGAGAGCTGCCACCACCTGAATCGTGAAGGTCAAGGTGAGAAAGAGGGAGGAAGGCAGGGAGAGAAAACACAACACAACATTATTTTGGTGTATCCAAAGTATCAAGACTCACCCGCTCAAAGTCATTGGATAAGAGACAGTAAAGAAGGGAGTCTCGCTTCACAGGATACCTTATGTGAGTAATCTATGACTTAATATGAACCATCTGACCTGAACATCTGCTGTGGGAAAGCAACCAAGGGAGCCACGGAGCTGGTCAGAACTAGAGGCAAACATCCCTGAGTGTGCAGAGCTGCACACTAACTACATGCAGCGCTACAGACATCCAAACTTAATTAGTCCGTGATCTGGTTTTCTCATAGGAGAGGTTTAGAACACAACAACTCGGTTTCTTCTTCTCGGGGTGTAACAGAAAAGGGTCTGATAAGCCAACAGCAGCACGGTGCCCGTATCAAATGTGAGTCCAGAAATTCATTCATGTGCTGGATAATAACAGGCTTGTTAAGGTGGGGTAGTGAGAAGAATACAGCCAAACACTTTAGTGGAGCCCCGAGGCTCTGGTGTTTGTTCACACGCTTTTCACCATGTCAATGTGAGAAGGCCCCATTCACTGGCAAACAACACACTTTAGTGGCTCTACTTCAAATGACCCACATTCTTAAACCCTGGCTCTTTGAATGCCACGACATGTGACACCGCCATGAAGCACCTCAAACGCAACGTGACACCTCCTGGGTAAATGAAAGGCCTAGATTTGAAGGTTTTGTCCCTCCTGTGCCCAACCCCCCCCACCTCCACCACACCAGGAGAGAAAGGAACAGGTTAGGGTGGGACAGGGCCAGGCTGAGAGGGACAAAAAGAAGGAGGAGGGTCCATTCAAAATGAGAAACTGTAGACAGCACGTTGAAGATGGGACGTTCTACAGGGAATAGGCCGTTTAAATAGACGGTGTGGGAGAATGAGAAGGATAAAGAATGAGAGCAGATAGTCTGAGGCAGAGAAAGGAGGACAGGCTGGAGCTGAGACCGACTGCTGACTCTACACTCGGCTCTCTGGAGGACGGCCATGCCTTGTTGTTCAAAAGAACTTTCCCCTCTCTCCCTCTGCCTTCTCCCGTCTTCCTCTCCCTCTGCTCATGTCAGACTTTCCAAAGACGCTGAGAGGCAGATGTGGAGGGGCCGATGGCCGGCGGAGCAGTCACAATCACACCATTTAGATCTATCCAAACATTCTGGGGAAGGGGGAGGCGGAAGAGAGAAGGAAAGGGGAGGGAGCTACATACATGCATGTTGAGGGACATGAAAACCGAAGTGAAAAGGCCAAGTGAGAATCTACTGTAGGACAAAAACAAGCATATATTCACAAGAAAGCAGTTGAAAGAAAAGGTGTGAAAAATGAGCAGTGCCAGGTGTGATCCTACACGTCTACACTGCAGAAGAAGAAGTGCTAAGTGTGATCCTACACGTCTACACTGCAGAAGAAGAAGTCGCAGAAACAGCTACATTTATCCAGCAGCGAGTGGCCAGTAAATCGCTATGGCCGCTCAAAAGTTCAAACTCAAGTATCTCTTTGACAAGACAGTAGAGGTTACATCACTTCCAGTCTTTGTTCATTTCAGGGCCTGTTGTTTTACAGCGTTCCCAGGTGTAGCCGCCCTCCAGAGCAAACCTGTTACACTCCACCTGGCACGCCAAAGATCGAGCTGGAGGTCCGCTACTGTCTATTTCCAATATCTGTTAATCTATAGTTTTATTTATCAGTTAAGTGACTGTTTGGTTTTTAAATAGTAACAAAAAAACATCTGTGGATTTCTGGCTTTGTGCCACTAACAGTCTAAAACCTAAAGATATTCTGTTTACGAGAGAGAAAAAGCACCAAATCCTCACATTCTCACACAAAAGGTTTTGCTTTTCTTCAGAAAAACGATCTAAATAATCATTATTAAACAGTTCATGTAGGGGTTAAGACTGGTTTAACAGGGTGACAGTGCACAAACATTTCTCCGTGTGCTAATGTCAGAATCACAGCATTTATCTTGTAACAACCACTTCACTAAGCCGGAGGGGATCCCACTTTGTGGTATTTGTTGAGCACAACCAACTTGCCCACAAGAAAAACTGAACAAGGACATCAGCATGCAGCTCCACTACACAGGCCCAAATGTAGTGCACAGATAAACACTATGGGCAGCCGCAGTGCGGCTTAGTTTTACCTCTACAACCAAGTGGGGAAGACAGTAACCTCAGTGTAGAAAGCCCTGCAAACCCACAGTCCCTGGAAACTCTCCAAGCCCCGGCAGAAAAGGCTCAGTCCACTTCACTATCCCGTGTACAATGAGCGGGCTCGGCTGCAGCAAAACAACATCCTGTTGTCTTGCTTTCCATCTGTGCGTATGCTGGCTTAGTGCTGTGCTTGTCTGAAAGCAAGTTACACTAATTAAAGGGACAATAAAATAATGAGGAACCGTGTGTTTATCCAACAACAGTAGCTTCCGTCCACTTCTTCTCAACAGTGTTCCTCCAAACCGCCTTGGCACAAACTCCACACATGCCCTGTACACTGAGAACCCATTTGTGGCTAAATGACAGGACATCCTTTCAGTTGACCTAGGTTATCAATGGGCCATTTACAGGGCGGTGATCCCTCCATAACCCCGAGGGAATCACAGAAACAGAAAATATGATGAACTCTCACACACAGAAGCAACGCGAGGCCTTTCATATGGGACAGATGATTTCAATCATAGCCAAGTGATAAGGAAAGACATGATGTACCTCATTAGACTCCGGTATCTGGATCGTACTTCATATCCAGCTTCTACCGTTAGCCAAACTGTGGGACACTTATGATAGTTATGGTACATGACTACAAAGGAAGAGAGGTCCCAAGAAGTTTAGACTAAATATCTTAAAATGCCTGAGTGGATGTTAGATCAGTAAAATCTAAAGATCCTCCATTTCAGGTTCGTCATGATACCGACTGAAGTTAATTCATTTGTGTACTTTACTCACTATAATGAATCACTTATAAAGCCAAAGTTCAATCAGTGAACCTAACAACTCTTGACTAGTTCATTTTGAAGTTAACCAAGTGAAACTAACACTGATTAATGTCCATATCATATGTTACCATGGTGACAGACGCATGTCAGGGTGCTGCACGGAGCAAAGATGTTTGGTTGCAGCTGTCGATCTGCAGCGTGTTATAAATGACTTAAATATGAAATGTTTACAGCAGCTCAAATGTCAGCGACACGTCTTACTCCAACCATAGTGAGATCTTTAACTGAAGAGCAGCGATGGCCGAACCACAGCCACCGTTAGAGAGAGGCTGAATGAACGTTATGACGCCATCCCTCGGTTAAAAGCTGTGATTTATTTATGTACATTGTTGTGATGTATACAAACAAATAGTTCGTGGTAATTAAATATGAGGAGTAGCCGGGTGTCGACCAGCAGCAGGAGGTGAGGAGTTGGGCCGAGCTGCGTAGAAGGGTCACTCCTGGGCTGGTCGGTGGGTGATGGTGGCTACTGAAAGGACACCGAGAGGCATTGGTAATGGCAGAACAAACTGGTGACCGTGCACTGACCTGCCTGGGAGAGAAAAGTGGAGCCACGGGTCTGAGGAGAAAAACAGGAGCTGGCTTAGAGACAGCACGAAAAGAAAAGCTTAGTGACAAGAACAAACTGGCAAGTGAAGGAGAAGTGAACCGGGTATAAGTAACGAGAAGCCCAATCAGGTGCAGCTGGTGATAAGGGAGAGAGGCACAGGTGAATGTGGTCACTGATCAGGGGCTAAACTGGAGGATACACAGAGCATCCGTTATTTATGGGGCCTGACCTAAAGCAACAGGACAGAAACATCTAATGTCCAAGATGAGTTTATTTTTTAAGCAACTCCTAATTGAACCAAGATGTGGCACCAAGTACACTGTGCCCTAAATGAAACAGTTAAAGAGAAATGTTCTCTCCAGAGATGTGACTAACACGGTTTGGACCTCACTGAGTCTGTTGTACAGGTCAAACCCCAGCATGTTGACCTTGGGAGGACAGTGAACGCTCTCTGCTTTACAGATAAGTCCTGGCATTCCTTGGAGACGGGGCTGACCACGCATGGCTTTCCTTCAGTGATAGATTACACTGACATTGTAGGAAGACAAGTTGGACCCAGCTTGGGTCAAGAGAAAGGAGTCTGACACGTCTTACAAACAGTAAATAAATCCAAAGTTCACCCGGGCTGTTATAAAGCTGGGTTATGGAAAATGAAGAGAAGTGTCACTGCTTTAAGTTGCCAAAGAAAGCGGCAACACTGTCGACCACAAAAACAGCACACACACACAAACACACACACACACTGCAGATCACTCACACATGCACACAATGGAGTACACAAGCGCACACACACGGTATGTGTCGGAGCGTGTGAAAAGCAGCTGCCCCCTCCTCTCAGGGAGCACAGGAAGCTTGAGACAATACAGAGGCTTCATGCAGGGTTCAGCTCCAAACGGTTCCCCCCACAGCAGCCGGCCTCGGAGCGAGCCCAGCACCCGATCAGACCCGCAACATATCCGCTAGGCTGGGTATTTATAACTCAGGAAAGCTGCAGCTCCACGACACTAAATTCCTGGGTTTCCTTGGGAGATAGGCCGATCAGACGAGTGTGACAGTGTGCCACTAGCAGGTTAGATGACATCCAGTATAATGTGACAAACAAAAACAATCTGCGATGACGACAGTTATAGTGAATTTCCTGGCACTTTCTGAGACGACCACAAACTGGTGAAATGACTCTGACGCTGATGTTAACCACATGAAAACAGACATTTTGGTTTGATGAGTCAAACAAATAAGTTTGTAAAGGTTCAAGAGTTGGAAACAGGTGCAGTGTGACACAATCTATGAGGTGGAGGTGGTCTCGTAAGGGTTGCACGTACACATCGTCATGACTCACGGAGCACGTCATTGATGGATAAGCAAGGACACTGAATTTAAATGTCAATCTACAAAGAGAACTGTGTGCTGAGCCTTTTCGACTTCAGATCAGGCCCTTCACAGAGAGACAGAGCGGCGACAGGAGAACTCCAGGAGGGAGAGGATGAAACGAGCAAGGAAGGATGACTAATAGAGTCAAGTATGCGCAGGAATCCATCACCTCGCTCTAGAGAGGGTCACATTAGCTCCGTTAAAGTTTGTCTTTGTGTGAAGGGAAAAAGGTCCATGAAGTGCTGGCAGTTTATAGCCTCCTTTATAAACACATCACAGCAAAAATGTAGAATATGTGTGTGGTGTAGCAGGTCAAAAAGGACTTAAGTGACCCTCAATAGCTGGAACTTATGGCGGATTTATGTCTTTGTAAATAGAAGTCCATTCTCTAGACAAAGGTTGAGTCTGTTCTAACACTCAACACTTTAGTTATAATCTGTTCATTCATGGAGGGAGAGCAGGAAGTCGGAGGACACAGCTCTGATGCAAACCTTATGGCACTCTGTCACGTCTCCGAGCTGCCGAGCGCAGTCTTTTCTTTTTAACTGTTAAGCCTGCTTTCAGTAGCAGTAATTTACTAGGTCTTCTTAGACTGAATCCATTTATTGTTTGGTCTACAACAAGTCAAGCCAATGAGACGTCATCAAACGTTTTGTCAAGATATGTAGATGCACTAGTTCAATTCACACACGACAACAAAAAGCAACTAATCCTCAGAAACTAGAAAGTGGAACTAGGAAACATTGTGCATGTTTGCTCAAAAAATTATTAAAACCATGAGTTGAAATTTTTCATTTAATCTACAAAAATATTGAAGAAAAATGTGGTTACGTCTGCAAATCGCTGTTTTCAACAACTGCCAAACCAAAATCCAGAGATACTGAGTTTATAATGATGCAAAACAGGAAATAATGTTTGACATTTGTGTTTGGCAAATGACTGGAGTCATGAACGACTCTTGGTTTCAGCGCTACTAAAATGCTTTCTCTGCTTTAGTGGAATCTGGGGACAACTCTGTCACACGGACTTCTACTTCTCTGCTTTGTTAATATCAGATCACACGTGTGCACAGTTGATTATGTAAAAAGTGATTAGCCTTTGGAGCTCCTCTTTGGGCTTCATGTGTGGCTCACCGGGTGTGTTTTAATAGTTTTCAGATACGTCAGACATTATGGGGAGTACACAGAACTCAGTTGGCTTTAGTCTCTATATGAGATTTGTGGAATAAAACAAACAAAACACAGAAAACCACCAGCTGTGTCCTTTAATTCTTCTCTCCACAGCAGTTATTTAAATCAGTTTCTGACAGAGAAAAGTATGGCCTCCAGTAAGAACAAACACACACTGCAAAACAAGTAGAAACAACAGAGAAAGACTTAACAGCTTTGAGCCCTTTGCCAACCAGAGTCCATCGCTGGTTTAACGTTCACACAGAGGACAGCAGACCTCTGGCTCATGTGACCTGACCTTCAGATGACTTCTGTACACGACAGAGCTACGTATGAGGGCGTGCGACTCAAAGTGGCTCACAAATACCTGAAGACGATGAGAATGATGTGACAAAGGCATAAAGAATATATTAGAATGAAAGTGGGTGAGGTTAGTTTGCTCATCTAGAAATACTTGGTGCTAATTATCCCTGGGCCATTCAGGAGTGAGCGCTGACCTGCCTCTTCTGGCATGTGAACAGGCAGCACCGAACAGGTGGCACTCCCTCAGGAGTCAGCAGGTCTTACATAATCAGAGAGTGATTCACGCTGAGGTTTTGTCAGATCAAGAAATCTGCCAAAAATAAAACTATAAAACATCCCTAATGAAACAGGTTGCCTCGGATAAACACCTGAATGGAAAAAGTGACTGGAAAGCATAAAAAGACACAGAACCACCTGGCAACAGGGGGCGGGTTACACTCAATTGCATCATTCACTGTCCATGCAGCTCCTCTAAGCCACAGGCATGAGTGAACCGTTCACATGGTCGCTATGCAGAGCAACACGCAGCAGTTACAGTATAAGGAACTCCAGAGTGGTTGATTTGTTGACCACTGCTCAGTCCCCAGGGACAAACTTTGGCCTCCACTTGTCCCACATGTCGGTCCTGCCCTTGTCCGTGTTGTCCACAGAGACAGAGGGGGATATTTCCTGTGTGAACCAACACCCAGACACACAGTAAGCAACGTAGCGCACAGATAACAATCTAGTGGACATTTGCACTGGCATGGCGATTCTAAGAAGTAAACTGATGCCACTAATATCAGCATATGTGTGTACTGTAGACAGGAAGTTTACTGGGCCAGGCACGTACACTCAAGCAATTTGAAGGGGTGTGGAGGGGGGGATTACAGGGGGAAAGAGGGTAGAGAGGAGGGGTGAAGTTTCCCCCTAGTCCCATAGCAACAAGGCCTACTGGCGAGGCCTCCAGAACGTACAGAGGTTTACAGAAGAGATAAACACTGACTCTGCCACCCGGAGAAGTAAATCTGATTTGAGCAACACTGATCACAGACCAGCAGATGTTATGTTCACTTTAATGAATACGTTGTGAGCAGAGCTACAGTAGGCGCCTGTGATGAAATGTCACTCAAATGAAGTTTAATGTCTATCCCCGCCGCCCTTATCAGCCACAAACGAAGCCAAGCCTTAACCGGCTCTGCCATTAGGAACTCTAATGTTCCACTTCTTATCTCATACTCTGATGTAAGACAGGAAACTCTGAAGGGAAGGAAGAGCCGTCACAGTGGCCCCAAATTCAATTCCTACTTATATTTTACATTCATCCAAATGACTTTTAATGAACAGCTACACTTAGAGGCCTTACAGTGAGCTTACAGTGTTCATGGTGTCAGGCCTGGCACTGCACAGCTGGAAAAAACAACAGTTGAGGAATGAAAAGACATCTCTGTGAAGGTCTGGGACTGGAATAAGCTTAAATGGAAAAACTGTTCAGACACTTTGTGGCTTTAATTGACTGGCAAAGATGAATTCCTGGTTTTTTTTTGTTTTAGTCGGGTCACACTGATTACAGCTTCAGTCGTGTTAGTGAATCTGTGCTTCTCACACTCTGCACTATTTGTTTTAAAGCTAGCCTGAGCAGAAGTGCACAGCTGGCCACAGCTGCCTATAGGGCCAACTACATCGGCTGTGACAGACCAAGAGCCATCAAATGTTCAGTGTCTGAACAGTATGACCACATGATGTCCAACACAGATGGTGGCTGTAATGTTGGAGGGGAGGGGGGGGGAGTCAATGATACAGCACATGTACTGCACTGAAAACAGAAACCGGGAACAGGAGCCAACAAGCTTCAGTAAAACTTCTATACATTAAAATAAACACATTAATCACAACACAAACAGCAACAGCACAATCTCTTCCTGTGCGCAGGCGCATGCAGGACAATGAACAGGGCTTGTTTGATCTCCACAGCAGTTCAGTGATTTCAGCTGCCATGTCACAGAGGAGCCAAAGCTCGTCCGGTCAAAGACTCACTGACCACTTAAACTTTCCTTAAGTCTGCCGGTCACTTACTTAAACTATCCTTAAGTCTGTCGGTCACTTACTTAAACTATCCTTAGGTCTGTTGGTCACTTACTTAAACTATCCTTAAGTCTGTAGGTCACTTACTTAAACTATCCTTAATTTTGTTGGTCACTTACTTAAACTTTCCTTAAGTCT
>NW_018128061.1:384168-389913 GCF_001952655.1 Monopterus albus | reverse complement strand
CTATCCTAAAACCTGCCGGTCACTTACTTAAACTATACTTAGGTCTGTTGGTCACTTACTTAAACTATCCTTAAACCTGCCGGCCACTTACTTAAACTTTCCTTAAGTCTGCCGGTCACTTACTTAAACTTTCCTTAAGTCTGCCGGCCACTTACTTAAACCTTCCTTAAGTCTGTCGGCCTTAAGTCTGTGGGTGACTTACTTAAACTATCCTTAGGTCGGTTGGTCACTTACTTAAACTATCCTTAAGTGTGCCGGTCACTTACTTAAACTATACTTAGGTCTGTTGGTCACTTACTTAAACTATCCTTAGGTCTGTTGGTCACTTACTTAAACTATCCTTAGGTCTGTAGGTCACTTACTTAAATTATCCTTAAGTCTGTCGGTCACTTACTTAAACTTTCCTTAAGTCTGTCGGTCACTTACTTAAACTATCCCTGAGTCCTGGCGACAGCCAGATGTTGCTTTCTGTTAGTGTCCCACTGACCAGTGTCGCGCCGACAGTGCGTGTTGATTTTAATAACCATGAATGAGGCCGAACAAAGGATTAAAAAAGCGACTACAGAGTGTTAGAAATATCCAAGCAGGTCAGTAGTCAGATGATTATTATGGGGTTACTTACGTAAAGTTTGCCGACCAGCGGTTTGAAGCTCATCTTGGGAACCTCGCGATGAGATGAGAGGCAATCCCGGAGACGTGGGACTTGGCGTTAAAATCCACGACTATGAAGTCTCTAAAAAAACGACACTTAAAGAGAAAAAGGAGAACAGCAACACTAGCCCAGCCTTAAAGTGATCAGTCATCCAGTTTCTTTCGTGAGATTGCTGTTATCACTGACAAAACCTCACACCGTTTTCGTGGGAGCACAGACGTTCACGGTCTGAGCAGCAGCAGGATTATTTTTCTGCCCCGGGAGCTGTGTGTGACGTCACACTGGTCAGCAGCCAATCACAGCGCTTCCTCTTGTACTGTGCTGCAGTACTTCTACATGGGTGGAAAGTAACATCTAGTACATCTACTGTAGTACTGTACTAGTAGTTCATTTTCTGTTACTCCACATCGACTTCATCACATTTTAGAGACAAATACTGTAGTTTTTACTGCACAAAAAGGATCAAGTTACTTTTCAGAATCAGATGAACAGAACCAAGACTTTTGATCCTCTGCGGGAAATTCACAAGCTACCCAGAAGTACAAAGAATAAATATATAAGGTAGTTAATATTAGCTCCACCTTTACCAGCTGCAACATTAAACTGATGAACACAATAATGCATCAGTCATTATGATCCAATAATATGATAAACATTAGTGTTTAAGTATATTTTGATGTTAATATGTCTCTCTGTTTATTTAAGTAACATTTTGAATGCAGGTCTTTTACTTGTAAAGCAGCAGTTTAACATTGTGGTACTTTTACTTAAGTAAAGGATCTCAGTACTCGGACACCAGGCGAGCAAGGTCACCAAGACACCTATGACCACTCTGAAGGAGTTACAAGCTTCAGCAGCTGAGATGGGAGAGACTCTGCATACAACAACTGTTGCTGATGTTCTTCACCAGTCAAAGCTTTATGGGAGAGCGGCAAAGAGAAAGCCACTGTTGAAGAAAACTCGTATTAAATCTTGACTAGAGATCACCAAAAGGCACGTGGGAGACTCCGTGGTCAAGTGGAAGGAAGTTCTTTGGTCTGATGAGACCAAAATGGTGCTGTGTTTGGCGGATATCAGCCACTGCACATCACCACAAACACACCATCCCCACTGTGAAGCACGGCGGCGGCAGCATCACGCTGTGGGGATGCTTCTTGGCAGCCAGAGCTGGAAGGCTGGTAAAGGTAAAGGGTAAAATATAGGAAAGTCCTGGAGGACAATCTTATTCAGTCTGCAAGAGAACTACGGCTTGGGAGAAGATTTGTTTTCCAGCAAGACAATGACCTGAAGCATACAGCGAAAGCTACACAGAAATGGTTTAAAGAGAACAAGGTGAGTGTTGTGGAGCGGCTGAGTCAAAGCCCAGACCTCAATCCAATAGAGAATGTGTGGCTAGACGTGAAAAGGGCTGCTCACGCCCAATCCCCAAAAAAGCCAAATTATTGACCATGATTGATTTATACAATCAATAAAAGGGTAAAATATCCAAGGGGGTGAAAACTTTTTATAGGCACTGTACATTGAAAGGCTGCTGCTTTTACTGAGCCCTTATTCTTACACTGAAGTTTATAAGTCAACAAATGGGTCATCTCATGCTTTGATCCTCAGTCACTCATGGGCAGCTCGCTCCAGCCGTTAACTGCCCTATGTAATGTATAACTGAGTAGTAATGTGAATGACCGAGCCCTCAGTGTGACACAAACCTTTAACACAAACACACACTCCAGGCCAGTGGGTCCCCAGGTAGAGACACTTAGTGGAGCTTCACCACACCGAGGAACAGTCGGTGCTTGACTTTTGCCCAGTGAGAAGAGAAACAACTGTTTTCATCACACTAGATCCTCAAAGTGCAAACCTTTGACAACTCTGCAGTATATAAAGGAAATAATCTACTCTTTAATGCCATCACAGCATTACTGCACTGTATGTAGAAGCTAAATCCAACAACAGACCTCCTCTCAAATGTGGTTTCTGCCAACAAAATCTTATCTAAAGTGAGTCTGTGGTGTGAATGTCTGGGGAGGAAGAGGCAGAAGATATTTGGGCAAACCTACACAAGACCATGCCGGTGTAATTTACAAAACAAACAAAGAAATAAACAAAGAAGCCAAACAGCTTGTAAAAATAAATCTAAGGACTGCTACAGTCACACGGGGGAAGCAACGACAGACAGATTGAGACATTTCTAGACCAAACCAACTGCTGTCTGGCTTCGGTCTCACTTCTCATTCACCATTTTACTGTAAACAGTGTGTTATGCAACATTATGGTGATTGATTAAATACAGTATCTTGTGACCAAAGACCTGACTTTGGGGGTGGTTACGTTAGTTTGTCAGTTTACTGCAAGCTGCCTGGGTGCATTGTTTTAGAGCATCTGAAAATAGAAAGACGTCTGTTGCACAGATAAGCATCAGAGAAAACCACTGGGAATTCTTTCATGACTGTGCTGTTTGCTCACAGTAAAGTGCTGAATGCAGCTGAGGTCACCACCTTAAGCTCCACGAAGGAAGAAAAATGTTATCAGCTTATTTGGAGAAAAGAAGCAGTAAACAACATAACACAAATTCATTAAAAACAACTGTCTCCACTCAGAAATGACCAGACCCTACATCAGGTCATTTCATTTGGAACAAACGACACATTACTCATCCTGTTACACAACACATGCCTCCCATCGCCTCCTGCCAAAGTTAAACACATGCTCCAATTAAAACTATCTAGGAAATCTGTATCTGCCACTTGGAGCACATCCTGTGGTCCTCGTTCTGAGGTCACCGACTACGTGCTCAAAAACAGGAAGTGTATGACTGAGTTATTTGCAGGCCTATCCTGAGCAAGTCTGTATTTATGGCCCCCGGGTTGATTAGTTCAGATAGCAAACGTTTGCAACAACAAATGTCACAGCAAATTCAACAATTTGCCGTCTGTCATTTGAGGAGGAATGTTTTTTAACTACCAGTGAAGGAAGATATACAAGTGATGAATCATTAGTATATCCTATGCAGGAGCAGTGTGAGGACCCGTGGGTCTGTTTGTATATTTGTGTAGCTGTGTGTGTGTGTGCAACAGATGGTAGTGAGTCAGTGAGTTTTTTCACAGAAGTGATCTGTGGAGGAAAAGGGAAAAAATAAATAAAAGGAAGGGAAACCTTCCTGAGCGTCAGTGACTTCTCTTGTGACGCCTGCTGGGTATTGTTCCACTTGCTGTTTAGGAAGGCTGAACATAAAAAACAGGAGCCGAGAAACTAAATGAAAGACATGAGCCTTAACGTGGTTCTTTTTATTGGTATCAACTGCAGTATTTTAACCCACTCTGACTGTTGCACATGTCCCATAATAGATTTTGATTTAAATGTGTTATATAATTGCATTCTGGCTGCGTTCATAGCAGAAAACAGGGCCAAGGTTTGGGTAAAAATAGATCGACATTCTTTGAACAGCAGGGACATAACAACAACAATGGCATTGCATCACCACGACATCTTCAACGGAGCCAAGATATGTTGGGACACCAAACTTATTTTCATATTAACTCAGTGTCAGTCACTTGTCTGTGGCCTTTACGCTCCCAACATCCACCACAGAGAGTGAACTGAGACGGTTATTAATCTTTGTAAAAAGGACTAATCTGATCTCGGTAATAACAGAAACAACTGTCAGAGGGTCATGACTGCCTGTTTATAGTCAAAGGCCACAGTGTGAAGATTGTGCTGAGATGCGGGGCCATGGCCTGACGCTGGCGTTGATGATATTGTTGAAGGTTCTGTCACCTGTGAGGAGGATTGGAGCTCCACTTTCACCCAGTGCGCGCCTCCTGGTCACAGAAGTGGCGTGAAAACAATAAAATGTATGGCATTATAAATTATAAATACCACAACAAATGAATTGAATTTAAAGCAGTTATAATCAATATGTGAAAGATGTTGCTTCTAGTAACAAATCATAGACCGTATACAAAAATAGATGATGTGTCAGCATTTCCTGCCTCAATACCAAAGGGAAGCCAAAACATCACCAGCATGAGAGCGACCATCTTGCTTTTGTGTTGCATTTTGAAAGCAGGTTCTGCACAGTAGCAGCCAAAGTTGGAGCCGACCGCCAGTCAGAGCTGTCAAAACGTCCGGAATGCACTCATCCAATAACTCATGAAAAACAATACTATCAGAAAAATGACCACTTGTACAAATCCTACCAAAAACAACACAAATCACCTTTGGAGAACATTTATTTGATTTGTACTTTGAATTTCTAGTCTGGCTCATGTCCCGTCTGCTAACATAGAGTGGGCGGGGTTGGTTGATGACCTACCCTCCAACCAGGCACCAAGGGGTGATCGGCTTGTGGTGGCTTCGCTTCTGGGACCTGTCGCGTCGCCCATCTTTATATATAGTTTTGAGTGTAACATAAAAACCTGACACAATTCCTGGATGTCCTTGAGTAGAAAAGGATGGAAATCTTTTGAAGACTACCTTTGTGTATCTTCAAAACGAGGACCCCACACACACACACACATGCACTGAAGCAATATACCCAGCAAAAGTAACAAACACACCGAGTGCTCTATTCCACGTGATGCAATTATTCACAGTTCCATAGCAAATTTGGGCTGAAGCTAACCTCATAACTAAATGGTGTGGCGCCTCTTGCACAAACCAGATCTCAAAACAACTTACTGGTGTCAGTAGCTTGGCTTTACTGCATCCACAGCTTATAAGAAAAAGAGGTCAGCAGAGTGAGTGTGCAGCGATAATGTATTTACAGGCAGTAATGTGCAAACAGGATTTACTGTGGCTGGAAGCTACATAACTGAGCCTCTGCTTCAGAAAACCCATGCATTATATGTTGTTGCTATTTGCACCAAGCTGAAGATCAGAGGTGAAGGATTTTGCAAACAAAGATGACGTTGTCATGGTAACTGGGAAGAAACAGATTTAAGCATAGGAGCACTGAGGTAGAGAAAGGAAACAAAAGAAGAAGAGATTTGGTGAAAGAAAAACAAGATTCCAACTTTTGTAGGTTAGTTCTCATGAGCTTCACATGACTTGCATTTAGCTGCCTCCCCCCCCCCCCCTCTTTTTCTTTTACACTTTTC
>NW_018128061.1:377662-380237 GCF_001952655.1 Monopterus albus | reverse complement strand
GGAATGTTTTTTAACTACCAGTGAAGGAAGATATACAAGTGATGAATCATTAGTATATCCTATGCAGGAGCAGTGTGAGGACCCGTGGGTCTGTTTGTATATTTGTGTAGCTGTGTGTGTGTGTGCAACAGATGGTAGTGAGTCAGTGAGTTTTTTCACAGAAGTGATCTGTGGAGGAAAAGGGAAAAAATAAATAAAAGGAAGGGAAACCTTCCTGAGCGTCAGTGACTTCTCTTGTGACGCCTGCTGGGTATTGTTCCACTTGCTGTTTAGGAAGGCTGAACATAAAAAACAGGAGCCGAGAAACTAAATGAAAGACATGAGCCTTAACGTGGTTCTTTTTATTGGTATCAACTGCAGTATTTTAACCCACTCTGACTGTTGCACATGTCCCATAATAGATTTTGATTTAAATGTGTTATATAATTGCATTCTGGCTGCGTTCATAGCAGAAAACAGGGCCAAGGTTTGGGTAAAAATAGATCGACATTCTTTGAACAGCAGGGACATAACAACAACAATGGCATTGCATCACCACGACATCTTCAACGGAGCCAAGATATGTTGGGACACCAAACTTATTTTCACATTAACTCAGTGTCAGTCACTTGTCTGTGGCCTTTACGCTCCCAACATCCACCACAGAGAGTGAACTGAGACGGTTATTAATCTTTGTAAAAAGGACTAATCTGATCTCGGTAATAACAGAAACAACTGTCAGAGGGTCATGACTGCCTGTTTATAGTCAAAGGCCACAGTGTGAAGATTGTGCTGAGATGCGGGGCCATGGCCTGACGCTGGCGTTGATGATATTGTTGAAGGTTCTGTCACCTGTGAGGAGGATTGGAGCTCCACTTTCACCCAGTGCGCGCCTCCTGGTCACAGAAGTGGCGTGAAAACAATAAAATGTATGGCATTATAAATTATAAATACCACAACAAATGAATTGAATTTAAAGCAGTTATAATCAATATGTGAAAGATGTTGCTTCTAGTAACAAATCATAGACCGTATACAAAAATAGATGATGTGTCAGCATTTCCTGCCTCAATACCAAAGGGAAGCCAAAACATCACCAGCATGAGAGCGACCATCTTGCTTTTGTGTTGCATTTTGAAAGCAGGTTCTGCACAGTAGC
The DNA here is from genome assembly GCF_001952655.1 of Monopterus albus. Taxonomy (NCBI): domain Eukaryota; kingdom Metazoa; phylum Chordata; class Actinopteri; order Synbranchiformes; family Synbranchidae; genus Monopterus; species Monopterus albus. The sequence continues at coordinate 379,099 of NW_018128061.1, read as the reverse complement.
AGCCAAAGTTGGAGCCGACCGCCAGTCAGAGCTGTCAAAACGTCCGGAATGCTCTCATCCAATAACTCATGAAAAACAATACTATCAGAAAAATGACCACTTGTACAAATCCTACCAAAAACAACACAAATCACCTTTGGAGAACATTTATTTGATTTGTACTTTGAATTTCTAGTCTGGCTCATGTCCCGTCTGCTAACATAGAGTGGGCGGGGTTGGTTGATGACCTACCCTCCAACCAGGCACCAAGGGGTGATCGGCTTGTGGTGGCTTCGCTTCTGGGACCTGTCGCGTCGCCCATCTTTATATATAGTTTTGAGTGTAACATAAAAACCTGACACAATTCCTGGATGTCCTTGAGTAGAAAAGGATGGAAATCTTTTGAAGACTACCTTTGTGTATCTTCAAAACGAGGACCCACTGGTACCAGTGGGAAAAAACCCCCCAGGTCATACCAAGTACCTGAAGTCATTTGACAAAAACAAGACACAAATTATGTGGGAGCTCTTGGCAAAATATACTGGAAATACACAGTTAAGTTTCTTATTGTCACATTATCTGACACTTCCCAGGACACATAGTTGGAGGATCTGTTAGGCCCTGAAGGTGTTTGCTTGTGAGCTAGAAAAGAAGGGTTACAAGAGACTGAAGAGGGAGAAGCAGGCAGGTGACATTAATGAGGTGTGACGTAAAAGCTCTTGGAATGGTTTTGTCTGCTTGAAGGGAGCCTATATATGAACACAGTGGATTAAGATTGAGAGAGGAATGCTAGTCTTTGTTGAATCCTTTGTGGTGATGTCACCAGTACTTCCCCTGGCCCCACCTGGGCAGGATTCCTAGGAGGAGTCGGGCTCTTTAAGGCAGCGATCAGGCTGTTGTAATGTGGCCTGATTAGTCACCTGACTTTTTAACAAAAATAGGCCTCAGTCAGCAATGCCATAAAGATTAGCTGCCTGGTGAACTGTGTAAACACACAGACAAATCAATGTGTCTGTGTGAGGAATGTGTGTGGGCGGCTGTGTCTGTATTGTCTTGTACATACTATGTGAAATGGCACGAATAAATAATCAAATAGGTTTGGGTGAGTGGAGCTGATCAAAACTAGACACACTGAGATATTAGTATGTGTGGCTGTGAGTGTGCAGTGATCGAAAGTGAGGCACAGCGGTGAAAGAAATCCAAAGTGTGTTGGAAAAAGACAGAGTGCGAATGAAAGGAGGACTCGTGGCAGAGCCCACAGTGCTGATGTTGGCTGTCTGATCCACTGAGAGACATTTGGCAGGAGTCTGTCTACCAGCTACAAATGTACAGTAATTCAAAGCATGCGATGTGACGCCGTTCCCTGCGAGCTGGGGCTGCAGTCAAAACCCCCTCATAACCCACCCACCCGTCCACACACACACACACGCGCTGTAGAAATATACCCAGCACAAACGA
>NW_018128061.1:374901-377224 GCF_001952655.1 Monopterus albus | reverse complement strand
TCTACTGAATGCTCTCCCTTCCTCCCTACTTTTCCTCTGCCACCTCCCACCCCACTCCCCCCTCCTCTCCGCGCAGCACATAGACTTCCTGTGTGTCCTGGCCTGAATGGTATGCACATGGAGTGGGTGTCTGGGAGGCCTTTCATCCGGCATGGAAAGAAAAGAGAAGTCAAGAGAGAGGGTGAAAAAAAAGGAAAGTGAGAGAGGAGAGTCATCTTTAATCTGTCTGAGTCAGAGCAGTTGTCCACAGGCGTATTAAGCAGGGTGAGAGGGCTTAGACTGTGCCAGGGATGTGTATGTATCGTCTGGAGGAGAAGACAGAGGCCTGCTGGGACAGCCTGCAGCCCGCCGGTTTGCCTTTCTGGGACAGATGACATCCGGTTGGGACATGGTTTGCATGGCTGAGTGACCATACTAAACTAGAGCAGGTTGAAAACAGTAGATAAATATTAACTAGACTGTTCATGCTCTACTGTGGGAAAGGGCTAAAGTGTAATTTGCTTCATGTAATTTGCAGAATTTGCAACGACAAATGACGACTGGAATGAGTCTTTCAGCTCCTGCAGCCTCGTGGATGCTTTTGGCGTTGTCAGACAGGGTGTAGCTGTCTGCTGAGTGCCAGGCCTGACTAGACCCTACCCGCACTGTGAAGGGGCACACACACACGTCTGTGTAAATACCTCATGTTATGGAAACAACCTACAGTTGCATTTGTGTGCACATGCACACACAGAATGTCAAGACAGACCTAGACAGGATGAGCAGTATTTAACAGAGAGCATACAGCGCCATCTGCTGTTTAGACTGGGCACATCGTCTCTTCTTGTCATTGCTCTTCCCCGTTCTCATGTACTGTACATTTTACCACCTAACCTACTTGTTTTGCACAAGCGCTGCTGTGTTTGCTGTGATTAAATTGGAATCCTAACAGGACGCTGATGTTACCAAGCCTGGTTCCACCTACAGAAAAACTATCTGAAAGGAATCAGATTCACTGGAGACTCTTTTGCTTTCACTGCATATTTATTTCAACACATTACAGTATATAGTTTGAGAAGCTGAGAAGAAGGCCTAAGGGCAAACAGTATGGCTGTCACACATTCCACCTTCTTAACAACAGACAATGTATTGGGATGTTTCAAATCAAACATGCACAAATCTGTCACAATGTAGACACAATGATTTGAAGAATAAAACAGTAATTATTCAACATTTCCAGCAGTTTCATTTGATAAATAGTCATATGAGAACACAATTTAAAAGGCAATAGTTTTCTTCCAGGAAGTAAAAGCAGAGAAGTAAAAACAGCAACAAAAAAACAAAAAATCCTTTTTTAAATGAAACTTTTACCACGTTTTATGAAATGTATCGTTTTACTTATGTTAGCATTGTTTGCTATTTTCTTCAAAGCAATGCAGACCTTAAGATAAAAACACATGATATCACACACATCTCAAGAAGCTGAAGTAGTAGCTCTGCTGTAGGCTGGATTTTAAAAGTTACACACACTTTCCTGCACTCTCACACACTCACTGAGCCGTTAACAGACACACCGTGCATCCTCAGGTGACACATGTACAAATCATTTTCATCTTGTGGCCGCAGTAAGTTCCTGGCATCAGAAATAACAGGTTTAAATGCTTCAGTATTGTTAGGAAACACCTCTGCAGTGTATACAAGGTGGGCGCTGTGCATGGCAATGAACAATACAGCTTGCATATTGATATGGTACTGTATATAATAAAAAACATTCTACTCACTCTGTCAACAAACCCACACAGGGAGGCACAATTAGTTAAAAAACACAACACAAAGCACATCTGTTTCCTTTTAGGTTTGTGTGGGTATTGCATGTATGTGTGTGTGTGTGCATGTGTGAGAGAGGGCGAGCTTGAAAAGCAAAGCTGATTTTGAAAAAGATACGGTGTTCAATAAATGTTTGGAAACTTAAGAGCTCAAGGTAGGCTTGCAAGATTTTGTAAGGAGACACTGGGAATATAAAACCAAGGTTCTTGAGTACGATTTGGCAGCACAGCACTTTGTTGTCCAGACTTTGAGCAAAATACTAAATTTGCCACCAAAAAAAATCCAGAAACAAAATCCAAATATCTCAAGTTTTGTCCAACATTGTCCAGTGTCACATTGAATCTGTCACTGTTTGTCACAGATGTGCATAGTGAGCCATGGTTCCTTCCCTGGTGGAAAGTTAGGGATGTAGTTTCACACTGATGTTACTACACCAATGTGCAGAGAAGATGACTGAAGTGAAGGCTTCATCAAGCACTTTCCACTGTGATGCTAAACAATGGGTGTTGTCCACTGG
>NW_018128061.1:362768-374687 GCF_001952655.1 Monopterus albus | reverse complement strand
GAGAGCTCTGTTTAATTTCTTATGATCCGAGGACGTCTGACTGATCCTGCCTCAAGCTCACATCTATAAATACAACAAAGAATTTGGGCAATATGTGGAGACTCCAGGGCACATTCTGCACTTCAGCAGAGAGGTCAAGTCCTGGGTTTGACGGAGTCAGCTCTGTACATTAATGAGACACAGTATGCTCTGATTAATATCCTGAGAAACAGACGTGGTCCCGCAACTCAGAAGATTAGTTCCTGTTTTGAAAGCAGTTCTAGTACTGACCTATATAGAAAAGAAATGTGTAGCCAACACTGCATTACACAAGTTTATGCAATTTTGAAAAACTACTTAAAACCCTGGGTTTCTTACATTGTGGCTGCTCTAAATTTGGAGGTCCAGTAACATTAAAGTGGGTCCATAACACTTTGGTTTACGCTTGAAATCTCAGAAAAACACCATGGCTGTACGTTTGGTACCGTAGCAATGATTTCTTAGGGGTCTGCTTCTCAAGATAAAGGATTTGTAAAGAAGAGCACCTAAAAAATAGAAGTCTTACTTATATTTTAACCACTTCATAAAGTACTTTTAGATGCCAAGTACAGAAAGGAGGCTTCATTGTATTGTTTTAGATGTGACTGTCCCACAGTAGCCATCTGTATGAAGGGCTTTAACTCAGCATGTGAGAACTGGAGAGAGAGTCAGTATCATCCAGGTGTAAATGCCTTCCATACACAGTACACAGTGACCTTTTCAGCTGATAGCAGACACTCAGTCCCTCCTTATTACAGTCTGTCTGTACAGAACAGGATGACAAAGGCTTTCTCATGAGCTATAGCTACTGTGTGATTTCCAGCTTGGCTGTCTCAGAACAGGTTGTCCAGAACTCCAGCTCCTGAATGAAGCACACCTCTGTGGTTGAACAAGTCAGAATATTTCCAAAAACACAGAAGCAGGAGCAGGGATTTGCTTTCGCACTGTAGAACCAGCACACTTGAATCTGCAACTACTTTTGTCAGCTTGAAGATGAAGTTGGAAATCATATTTAATTAAAGGACTTTTTTTGATATGTTGGGGAAACATGCTTATTTTTTTTCTTTGACAGTTAAGAAGATCAATACCATTTGTGTGGGTTTTGGTAAATATTAACAGACAGATGGGGGCAAGTGGACATGTTTTTGGTAAGCTGGTTTTTAATTAGTTGTTCAATGACATTAAAAGAGATGCATTTCAGATTGTATTCAGCTGCACCAGAGTCCTCGTGTGTCCAACACACCTGGCCAATAAAGCTGATTCTGAGTCTGTCTGAGTATTTGGCAGCTTTGATTGGTGGCCTGATATGTCACTCAACTGCTTGGTTGCTACCAGCTGCAAAATGCCAAGATGGCAGCTGCTGCATTTGTGGTATTTGCTTCACGTCTACATAGTAGAGGGAAGTGGTGATATGTCATCTGTATTTATACAGTCAGTGCTTTGACCAGAGCCAAGATACAGTAGCTGTTTGCAGTCTTATTACTAAACTATGCTAACTGGCTGCTAGCTGTAGCTTCAGTTAACATACAGTACATAAGAATAACAATGAGATCAATCTTTTCTGGGCAAGAAAGTAAATACTGTAGGTTGTTTCCCAAAAATCTTTTAACACTGTGTTAAGTATCTCTAAAGAAGGAAGGACAGCAGCGTCGTCTCACCAGGTCTGGGCCACTTTGAGACAGTTAAACACTTTTAAAAGAGACACTACACAGAATAACTACTTGATGGGTGGCTGAAGAGCAGAAGACACTGCTGACAAACTCTGCACAGACGTCTCTGAGGATTTATTCTCCATATAAAGGTTTGGACATCTAAAAATAGGCAAGTTGGAAGGAAGCCTCTTTAAGACCAGGTCTTACTCGTGAGTTGTTAGTTCCAGCTTAGTGCCGTCTAGGTTGGCATGCCGTGCAGATCAAACACAATTACTGATCATCATGGTAAATTGGCAACGACATCTAAAACTTTAGGAGTTCTTCCATAGCTCTGTTACAGCTTTCTGAGAATTCTACTTTGTATGGGGCTCCATTTCATCTCTTTGCTGAACACAGTTTTTGAAGAGCTACTGGAGCTGATCTCTCCACTGTACAGTACGTGGGATGTCAGGCTTGTCAAGAACTGATTTCATTAAGTTGTCGAAAAGAGAGAGCCAACACAGAGTTCAACACAAAGTCACTTTATTAAGTTTAGGGCAGGTGGAGCAACTGAATGTGGGGATCTTTCTGATCTGTGTTCAAGCGGATGCTGGCTCTGCAGGGGACGCTAACACAGCGGGGAGGGAGTGAGACTGTGTAAGTGATGATGCAGATGACCCAAAAAAGGCAGATCCAGTCAAGCCACACATCAAAAGTAAAAAAGAAAAAATAAGGGACACACAACGCCACCTGTTCCAAGCACTTGCAGTGTTGTAACGTTCCCACTGTCTGTCTGGTATAAAGTCACTGATCACACACCGAGAAAGAAAAGTTCCTCCCAAAAAACAAAAAACAGAAACCGTTTATCAAAAACAGCAGTTGACTACTAGACATTAGGGGATGTGGTGCACGCCTGCAGCACAGATCAGCCGGGTGCTGAGAGTTCTTCTCTTCTTCAGCCTTTGCTTCGACACTTGCCTCAACACATTCTGCTGATAAGCTTGAAATAGTTCTTCAGTGTGTGCATGTGGGAGTTTGTTAAAATGATGGTTACCCGATCATGCCGCTGTAAAAGCCCAGTCGTCTCTTTTACAGCATTTGGACACCATCAGGTCCTTTTAAATGCTAATCAGTGTGAACAATCACTGTCAGTGTGTCTGACCCCACAGTATGGACACAATGTTATGACATATCATATCATATTCTGTCTTTTCATCTAACTCCAGAAAGTAACACTAGAGACACGGTGTAGACAAGCAAAAGCAGTATTAGGAGACCTTGAAAATGAATGACAAGAGAATGATATTACACCAAACATTCTGACCGCCCAGAAGGCTGTTTGAGGGCAAGTGCTGGCACATCCCAGCACATCTGTGAAGGGCACAACACCAGCATGATTGACAAGTTGTCTGAAACACACTCCATCCTATGTGGCGAGTCCTCTTCACACAAATATCCATAATCCTCAAAGACAGGTAACTGAATCTGTCTTCAGATGTGTCAGGAGGTGACATTTTTCAATCAAAGGTGGATGTGGGATACTTCTGTCCTTTTCAAAAAGTGTTTTTTTGGGGCCTTTCACTTGTTCCATGATTCCCGTCTGACGGTACTGTATGTGCCATTTGGTTTAGCAGAGGTGTTTCTGTAGTAACAGTCTAAAACCCAGTTTCCCTGCTCTTCTCTTCACTCCTCCTCCTTTTCACCATAGGTTAGCAAGAACACCTGCTCATCAGTGCTCATGCAGTAAAGGTTCATCATGATTTGATCCGCTGTAGACCTCTCCTACCCAAGTTGAGCAAATTCAGAGTCCTGCTCCTCTCTCCTAGAGGACTGGACCTTGCCAATATCCTCTAGGGCACTCGCCAGAGAGTCCAGGTCTCCTGAGTCCTGGTGCTGGGCTTCCCATAGACTCAGAATTACTGATGATGGGCTCTCCTGACATGCAAAGTAGCAGAGGTTCCTACAGGCGAGGAAAATGGAATATTTTATTACATTTGAGCAGGTCACATGGCAAGGAATGCTGAAAAGAAATGAGTGGTTCTGTAACCAAGTAAGTACTCTGCACAGTTTATGATAAGAAGGAACATATATGTTTCAGTGCTACATACTTTATGAGAAAACAAGCCAGTGATTTAGTTCCTCTGCTGCTGTTATAACACTGATCCAACAGAGTGCACTGTTTCATTACAGAGGAATCTCCTTTGTTGCCTTCTCCCCTCTTTTCCTTTCTATCCTACTTTCTCTAATCAGTGCGACGATGTTCCCACACATTCAGAGAAATAATTACAAAAATCAGCTTAACTAGGTAGAGTCATTTCCATTACATGCTTCTCGGTGCGTTCGACTGGGCTGGAAAATCTTTGAAATCCTTCCCCATTCTTCAGTCACAGATGTTCGTTGTCAGACTTGGTTTAAGTGAAATTCCTTAATCACATACAGTAGTTTCTGTCACAGTTTCTCTGTTAACTTTTCTCTCTCATGTTTCTCCAACTGGCAAGGCAGGGGGAATACTCACTTTCACTACTTTCCCTCTCAAAGTGGTTGCTGGAGGTGACCGCACAGATCTAAGAGTCTTCATGGCTATAAGCACTTGATTATTGACTTCTCCTCTGAAGCACAAATAGAGATCACCCTTCACCAAACAACTAAGATCCTCCACATTCTACACAAATCTGGACCTGGAACAGCCTCCGGAGAGTTTAGCAGGGGTTGGAGGATGGAGCACATCCAGAGATGCTGCTAATGAGGAGTGCTAACATGAACACAGAGGCCAGCCTGTCAGCAGTCTCAGACCTCTCTTCAGATTTCTGCAAAACACAGCATCTTTTCTCAGATTATTCTGACTGTGCTAAAGTTGGCCCTTACATGCCCCCCCCACTCCGTCTCTCAGTGCATGTGTGCTTCTAGATCTATAATGAAATCAGCAGTGTGGCCTGTTACTGACAGCTGTCTGATGGAAGATTAGGGCTGACATGGTGCTTAAAGCTGAGATTAAAGACAGCATTCAAAGTGGAAGCAGTGTTTGCATAGAGGAGAGATCAGAACAGCATTTGTGCTTTCCAGTTCAATTATTCTGTATTAAATAAAGAAAACATACTAGCCGGTTCACGTGCCAGAGCTTGTGTAATGCATAAATGACACGGGGAAAGGTAAACAGCAACTGAAATCCAGGTTTCAGAGAGGTATATCTCATACCTGTCTATGTGGAGCTTCTGAGCCAAGAGCTGCCAGTCCTTCCCCTTGGCGTTAGTTGTGTCAAAGGTGGCACTGATCCGCTGACGGATGGACAGGGGGATTTTAAAGGCTCTTGACCCTGTCTGAGAGGTGATGGTGCAGTCCGACTGAGAGGAAAAGGGAAGCACTCCCTTTTCATTCTAGTTACAAACAAGAAAGAGGTGTTAGCCCGATCCTCCAGCTTAAAATCTGGGCACCTCAGTATGAAGGCTCATTAAGACACCCTCTAATCTATACATGAAAAGTGTCCTAAGAGCCTCATTAAGCAAGCACTTAAATCAAATAAAAAAGTATTCAGTGTAATAAAAGAAGCTATTAACAAGCACAGTATCTCTTTCTACGAGTGCTACTTACCTCAACCACAGATGTATAGACCTGGAGTATCTGCTCCTCGCTTTTGACCTGTCGGACGCTGATCTTGCACGAGAGCTGAGACGAGGAGTGGCTGTATCGCTCTAGAAAGAAGGCACACTGCAGGGGATGCTGGTTACTGGCCCACACCTGAGAAAAGGAGAACTCCTGCAGACCGAGAGGAGACGGAGGGCGGACAGAGAGAACGATGGAGGGATTAGGCAGAGGAGACAACAAACTCATTAAACCCCTGCTAAAGACATTTGTTATTTGAATCCTGCTTTGCCGCCTACTTTGCTGTTTACATGATTAATTAAGATGGAATGAGTGGCCTCTTCAGCCAATCAATGATGTTACCTAATCAAGCAGTTTACCCATCAGTTAGAACACCAGCAGGTGATAGAGTCTGTAGGATGAAAATGTATCCTGTTAACCACCTGAAAGTGCTGGAGTCATTAGTTCAAATGTGTTATTTTACTCACTGCTGCTTGGGAGAAACAATTAAGTTACTTTATATTACTTTTGCATTACACCCCACGGTGCGGCTAGTTCAATAAATATTACAGACCTAAACTCACATTATTAGGAGACATAGCCTAAGTAAGGACATAAAATAATCATTTGAAGACTTAAAAAAGTAATAATACATTAAGACTTTCCAAACCATATTTACTGCTCTGGTGGCTTGTTATAGTCTCATACTGCTAATATGAAGCTGGCAAATGCCAGTTTGTTGATCAGGAACTGTAATGGGATTATGGAATTAGGACACAGATACCTAATTTGTCCAGTTTGTGCTGCACTTGCCCATATGTGGCAGCTGAAAAATCCAAAACCAACAGAGCGTTGGAGCCAACAGAATCTAAAAGGCCACTTTCGACATCCATTACTAACTAGTGCATGACCTAGACAGCGGTGCAGTGAGAACAGGTCAAACACACTGCTTTATGGATGAATCATCCTCTCTTCAGATCCATCAGACAGAAGGATGGCTACTTGTAAAAGCCTCCTTTAGACAAAAGTAGCGTTTGAATGAAAGCCTATAATCATCTTCCCTTGTAGGACCCTCACATAGTGGCTCTTCCATCTACATGAAAACCTGGTTTGTATTCTGGAGGCACTATAGTGGGCTAATTCTGCTAATAGGATGTCACTGCTGGGATAAACATCAAGGGCCAGAGCAGAATATGTAACATGTAGACCCCTTGGATAATAACTATAGTATGAGATGCATGTGTGTGGCAATCATAATTCATTTTGGAAGGGTGTGCGTCTCTGACACAGCTACTGATCTCCGCCCTTGTTGCTTCCCTTTAAGACTTTGATGTGACCAAGTAAGAAAAAGGGGAAACTGGCAGAAGAGAAAGTTTTAATGGCGGAACAGATGACGCCGCACAGCTTCAAGAGCAGTGTAGAACTGAGATGCACAAACTGCAAACCTGCCGCTGCTTTAGATTCCTTTACACTAAATGACACAAACTCACAGCTGGAAACCGCCTACCTGGCAGGTGGTGAAAGGCTTGATGCTCCAGAGTAATTGTGGGATGTCCTGGATGGACACTTGGAGGCTAAAAGAGTTCCCTCTGAACAGCATCGCTTTAGGCTCCTCGAGCAGCCGCCCGCCCCTGCTGCGCTCGCCCACTGCCACCTCCTGATAAGCACAGGTGTGGGGTATTTTTTTGAGGGATGGGTCAGGGGTCAGGGAAGCAGAGAGAAAAGGTAGCTGACAGACCCACTGTGCTGAGACAAACCTCTGGTTTTTCTGATAATTGCTAAGAATGTGTAATATACTGACATCCTCACACAGGAAACAGACAAATCTAAAGCGGTTTATTTATCTAGTGTGAAGAGCTGAAAAAACGGCAAGCGCTGAAACAATTAACTGATTCATCAAATAAATCAACTATTCTGAGAATTGTTCTAAGTCATTTTTCAAACTAAAGTTCCAAAGATACTTATTTCAAGCTTCTTATTTGTAGTAATTGATTTTTTTTAATGGGCTCTCTTTGGGTTCTGGACTGTATGTCAGACAAAACAATGAACATAACAACGTCACCTTGGACTCTCAAAAATTGTGATTTGTGACATTTTATAGACCAAATGATTTATTGGTTAATTAATCAAATAACCGGCAGATTAACTGATTACTAAATTATCTCTGATGCAGCCCTAATACTGATAACTCAGTGGATGTATATGAACTATTACCAGTTTTAGGAAGGTGGAAATATAACAGTTTCCAAATGCAAAGGAAAAAAACAGCTTGTAACCAGACACAAAATGGTTCAAATGAATGACAAAGAGCAGCCCACCTGGTTGTACACGAAGCTAAGATATAAATCTGGCTCCCTGCTGTGTGACACTATAATTTTCCCAAATCTATGGGGAACAATAACGTGTGCAAGTGTTGGTTGCATGTTTGTGTTTATATTTTGTGTATATTGGGAAGCCGGGGTGGGGGGTGTGAGTCCTGTATGCACGGTGCTTACCCTCTCCATCACACAGCACAGAGAGAAGAGAAATGCAAAGCATACAGGATGTCTCGAACCAGATCGATTCCCGCTTCAAGCTCACAGGGGAAATTAATTGTCGTATGAAGCACAAACAAAAAGAACAAATAACCAAGTCTGACTGATGGAGAGGTGCCGTGAATTGGCTCTTGGCACCTTCATCCAACGTCTCTTTGTTCACATGCAATTTTACCTCTTGAATGAAGCTAAAAGTGAAGCAAGACAAGTGGCTTTATAGGGCAACTATCAGCATCGAGTCAGAAACAGTGTGTGTTTAATTAAGATTGGAAGCGTTATTCTTACAAAACGTTTTTTTTTCACCTTGGACAAAAAGGTGTGTGTTTGTGTTTCTGAGTGAGCACCACTACGCGAAGAAAGGCAAACATGCCACCGAGCACCAGCGATGAGCACGGTGATGAACTGGTGCGTCTGAGAAGGTGTCTCATTTTAACCTGTTCAAATAATTGTTACAGGAAAGGCAATGCTGAAACACATTTAATTAACAGAGAGCAAATTAAATCATGCAAAAAAAAGGGCAGAGAAGCAACCTTGGAGCATCTGTTGTCTTTATAATTAAAAGTCCCTCTTTGTCTCCTAGTCATCAAGCATCTCCCAGTGGCAATGTTACTGAACAGGCAGATCGTCAGTGGAGCAGAAAAATCTCGGACAGCAATTCTTCCAGGAAGAAACACCACTGACAGCAACCGAGCCAATTTCTTTTATCATTATATCACACGATATATTAGAATTCAGCTGGAAACTGGAGAAGTTTTAGCCACAACACCCAGTGTAGGTCTACGGACGGCAGTGTTCGTCTGTTTGGTCCAAAAATACTGTGTTTGTATTAGATGACATGAAAGTTTCCATTTCACATGATGTATCCTGCTGACTCCCTGACTCCTGAAGTGTCCCAACAACTAACAACCAAGTACCTGCTAAAATGTTTCCAGCCTCAGCTGCACTTTGTGTTTAGTGCTATTAGCAAGTATTAGCACACTAACACTGTCAGCTATGATGGTGAGAATAAATATTACCACCTGAACATCAGTATGACAGCAGTGAGCATGTTGGCATGCTGATGTAGCTGCTAACATGGCTGTAGCCTCTTAGTCTTGTTCATCTCACTTGTACAGTGCAGGGGCAGCTTTATGGGCAGGGCAACCCCTGTGGTGTGCAATACTTTTCATGAGCCATTACATAAAGTGAAATAAATGCTTTTGAAATTTTGGAAAGACAGAACTATTCTCCTTCCTGCCTCTTCATTGTTTACTTCTATAACCAGCGTCTTCACTCTTACCTGAAATGCATGGGGTGTGTCGTCCACACAGTAAACCCTGAGGGAGAAGCCCAGAGAGTTGCTGGTATCCGGACTACCAAACACAGCCAGCCTCAGTCGCTTGGCCGCCTCCTGGGTCAGCGGCTCCCCCACCAGGGCATAGCGACCCGGATGCTTCAGCAGCATGTGGCACCTGTGGGCCTCGAGCAGACAGTAGCAGGATGTGCTCTCCTCATCCACAGACATCACTTCCTTTGGAGCGGGAGAGACATTTAATTCTGGGGCATTAAACACATATTGTGAGGCAATAAAAGTTCATTTCAGGGTTGTTCATGAGGAAGTTCCAGTACTGCACCGTGGTTGGCTGATGATTTTTGTTTTTCAGCATTCAGCCCTCAGCTATAGACGGTGGAGCTGAGCTGGGTAATTCATGATTATTAACATTTCAATTACAGCCAATAATTTGTTTGCAGAGGGAGGAAGAGGCTTTAATTTAACTGTCAAACTGACAGCTGGACACAATTCAGCCTGTGTTATATGACCAGCGCTTTGCAAATTTGATTGATCAGGCAAGATCTATTATTCTACATATTACTACCTGCAGAAAAAAAAGCAAAGATAAAATTAAAAAAAAAAAACTGTTTATGGACCCACAGTTAAGGAACAAGCCACCAGAGCCATAGACCCAGCATTTAAATTTTTAAAAGTGACTGTATTGTTATACAGGAATTATGTTGAGACGCTTCGGAGACATCAAACAGACACTTTTCCATCAAACAGAGATTCACACAGGATCAGGAAGGGTGCAAAGCTGAGCGAGGGCCAATTGAATGATGACACATCTCACTAAACAGATGGGGATACAGCAACACTGACGAAACAGATTAGCAAGGGGGCAGTTGTATCTGGTGCTTCTCATCTAGCGTTCCCTCTTCCCTACATCACCCTTGAAACATAACTGTGACCCACAGGTCCCCTCTGCATATGGCCTGGATGAGACATACAGTATATAGCAATGCTGGGTAATTTAGTGGCCCACAGATTCTTAAACCTGCCCCATTAGCACTGCAGCAGACATGAAGGATCTTCGTGACATGGCTCATCCCCGCCAGGCAACCGGGAAGAAATGATGGAGTCAAACTCTAGCCATAAAAGTACAAGCTTTAATGGGAATGGCAGTGAGAGGCAGAGTGAGAGAGGAGGATGGAGAAGGAAAGAGAGGAATGCGGACAAAGCGAGAGAGAAACAGACCTCCATCTCCCACTATAGCACTAATTCAAGAGATTAAGTTTTGAGTAAGCATCCTTCCTGAGACAAAGTGCTCATTATTTCACAGTGACAGGACGCAGTGTCGCATATGCTTGGAGAACATCTCTGCTTTCCCCTGGCCTGTCAGGATCTCTCTGCCTCTTCCTTCCTCGGTGACTCTCTGCTATTCTCTCCTTTTCCACAATGGGACTTTTGCTAGTTCCCTTATGTGCAATACATCTGCCAGCAAATTACATCTGTATAAATGTGACACAGAGTGAAAGGAGCAGGCTGGTAGAGAGCCACAGGTCTTCTCAGGTCAAGAGCACTCGGTGGTTCCAGGGGCCACCGCCTCGATAAGGTCGCCAAAAGCTTTTTGATGAGGTCAGTTAAACATTTAAGTAGCATCTTAGACATGTCCACTCTGGTGAGAAGGCTGAATAAGCCTTCTGTGAGGCTGGGAGGTAGCTCAGCAGAGCAAAGGTGAAGGACTTTTCAGAGATGCTATTTTACTGAAAGAGCAAGACGTGAGAAAAACACAAGAGCAGCAATCACAGACACACAACCACAATGCATTTAGATGACTACATCCAGGTTTTATCAACGGGAGGTTTTCAACCTCACACTGAAATTTCAGACTGGAGTAGATATTTTAACCTTTTAGCAGCTTCCATTGAAATTTGTCTCCATTTGTCATTTTAACTTCCAGAACAGGTAACCAGCTGGTTCAGGGGCATCATTCTAACAATAACTTTCTTCTGTTGCTTTTTATGACCTTTTCACAGCTGGCTCTTGTAGATGAATCAGTTTATTGATTATATATAGTATCTTAGAATATTCGCTCCGTTAGACTCGCTGCTGTGAGACTAAAGTTATTTCTTGTCTTCTAATATCAATAGAATTGCAAAATGGTTTTCTCATAAAAATGTTAAAGTAGCTGAATCTATGTGGTGGATAGTATTTTCTGTGATCCTAATAAATTAGTATTCACAGTTTAAATATTCATCTCTCTGGCAGCCACAGTCATAATGGTCCCAGTATAATTCATGTCAAAAACCTGTTTCCCGGTGCTGAAACTGCATCTATCACTCGTTAGACTTTTATCTGCAAGTGTTCCTGTTACACCACAGTGGTACCATCCTGAATTAAAATGCTACAGTGGTACTGTTTATTATTTTTATAAACCATTTTTATGCTTTGCAATTGCAATTTCCGGGTTGCAAGCGAGAGCAAACGTCTTTACTGCTCCTCTTGTCTGTTCTATGATTTTTCACATCTTCTACATTTTCAAGTCTTTGAACAAATTCTACAACTATTAAAATGCCTCCAAGAGGGAAAAGAGCTAATAAATCAGAAGTGAATGAGGATGTTGAAGCAGAAGAGGATTATATTTCAGCGGCGCAAGTAACAGAGATGTTGAGTCAGCAGAAGCAGATGTACACCGCACTGTTGAGCCAACAACAAGACAACTTCAAAGGTTTTGTGCAACTACTTATGGAGACAAATAACAAGAGACTCGACAACATGACCAGAGAAATACAGGAGATAAAAACAAGTTTGCAGTTTACCCAGCGAGATGTGGATGTGATTAAAGCAGCCATGGGTGAACAGAAAATACAAACCAAGGAAACAAAGGATGATGTCTACAAAA
>NW_018128061.1:330264-359021 GCF_001952655.1 Monopterus albus | reverse complement strand
CATATCAACTGTCTTTACATGCTTGAAAGAATAAATCAAATCAAGTCAAATCAAATGCTTCTGATATATTCGCCACACAACACAAAACACCAACAAATACAGTAACAATGCTGCAGTGTGTACAGATGCTGGTGTCTGTGTGTCCTCTTGATGTGAATTTTGCTTGTTGTGTTCAAACGTTATGAATGGCTGCAATTTAGAAGTCACACATTTGTGAAAAGAGCAATATTTTAAAAGTACAATTATCATTAGCCAGGAAAAGAAACGAATGTCCCAGTGTCTAACAACTACCATTTGCAGTTTGTCTGACATTTCTTGTGGTTGTACGACTGTATGAGGCTGAGCTTTATGCAGAATGACAAATCTGAGCTGGCAACCCTGAAATCAGCTCCCTGCTTGCATGACTACACAGCAGGATGAAAAATTTTCATCAAAGTGAGTCGTAGCAGTTTATCAGATCGTATTGATATTCCTAGCACTCCTGGTGAAAGTTGTGTGTTTGCACTTGGTAACATTCTGCACTCATTCTATAGCAAAACATTTGAACCTATGAACTACCGCTTTTAAGCAAAACTGCTCACCTCCCACATGTTGTCCTGCACTTGTTTCTTTAGTCGGATGGCCCAATTATCACCAGTAACCTCTGCACAATGGGCTACGGTCATGGCTATGGGGCAGGACAGGTCGAGGCCCGGTGGTCCGTATGTGACAGCAGGGCTCAGGAAGATCTCTGGCTCGTCCTCAGACACAACGCTGCACACACAGAAGTAAAGGTGCATATTAAAAGAACACATTTCATGCCATCACAAACATTCCTGACAAGATAAATGACTTTTTAGCAGGAAAAAGCAAACCAAAACTGAGTTTAAGAAGTATGTAAACATGAGGGCTAATGAATCACTGCTTAAACAAGCATTCAGATAACAGAGTGTGACCTTTGCCCATGAACAAAGTAAACTCAAACTCTTGGACACTCATAATGAATCAGTCCCCGACTAGCTGACACACAGACACACAGATAGAAGAAGATTAAAGCACCAAGACTAATGGACAGTGAGGCTGGGGAGGACAGGCTTTAGCACACAGCGTGTAAGCTTCATGGGTCGATGGAGCTTATGAAGCCTGCTCTGGCCAGCCTGGTGACGGATTAGCCAGGCCAAGCAGCTCTTGGCCAGAGGCCCAATCTTGGCTGGGCGCCCTGAAGACTAAGAGCAATCGATGGGACCACCATCAGTCATGCAGCTGGCCTGGCAGGACACCTCACATACACAGGACACGATATTGGTGCTGTTGTCACTGGAGCAGCATGGATGTTTTCTCAGCATCATCAATACAACTGCAGTGAGGAAAAACCCAGCGAGCACAGTTGCATCACAAACGTGGGCGCACACGTATGCACACAAATGCAGGAGACACAGAGTGACAACGAGTAAGGCATCAAAAGTATCATTTTAATAGATTACACGTTAACACACGGTGCCACCTGACTCATTACCACAGTGTCCCAATACTATACTACAACCAAACAGGGTTTTAGTATGCAGTTTGTGTACTCAACAACAATATTAAATACTTCATGTTTGAGTTGATTATTAATTATTTTCATTTTTCAATTAATGGTTTATTCTGTGAAATGTTTTAAAAACTTGCCAATCAAAATCCACTGATTGCTTCAACTCTTCACATTATGACAGTGAGTAGTAAAGAGCGTATGCTCCTAGTATCTAACACTGAGTCACAGCTACCACAAACCAAAGTGGGAAAACTTTCCTGTTTTGTTTGAGCATTTTCAACAAACAGTAAACATATTTTGAAATATTCATGTGAAGAAAGCACACTAGTGTTGAAGCACAATAATCTGTCCCTGCAAACTGTTTTATGAAGAAGATGGAGGTAGGAAGGTGAGGGGTGATGTTTGAATGTGTGCTCCCAAGTTGTGTGTGGTTGAGCTTGTTTAGCTCCTCATATATTAACAGTTTCTGGTGCTATGTGAAGCAGCATTCTTCATTATGCTGTTACTAATCAACACTAAAAAATAAAAAAAGTTTATGATCTGCTGTCGAAAATAAAATCACACATCCAGACAGCACCGTGGCCCCGCAGCTGCACTATTGTGCTAATCAGCCCCAGGCTCCAAGGTTACCTGCTGCTGAGACTATGCTAATTATCCAGATTGCCTGTGAGCTAAGATTAAAGATGGTTATTTTGCATCTCTGATTGTGCTTATGAGAACAAAGAAATATCGCTCCAGGACAACGGTTAAAGTGAAGATAATAGATCAGGGTTATTAGTTAAGTCTTGTTTCATATGTGCAGTGCACACAACATGTCTCCTTCACTTTTACACCAACTCCTGGCTTTTTCTGCTGAGATCACTAAACAATGAATCATCGGTATACGACAGTATGTCTTTCCAACTCTTTCAGCAGCTCCGTTACTGTGGACATAAACCACAGAACACCCTTTGGTGCCACTGTATAAGACTTTCTACCAAAGCCTGCTGCTAACCAGGTAGCCACTGAAAAAGGTGACTTCAATGATCAGACTTTGTTCAACCTATTTTAGCTTTTTTCAGGCACCACCCAAGGCCTGTAAACAAACTATGCTGCATAAAACAATGTGAGTTTACCTTTAATATTGCATTCAGTGTAAGACTCTAATCAGTTTGAGCATTTGATAAGCTTCGCTATGCATATATAATATAAATATGTCAAACAGGTTCTTTCTAACTGTAGCTACTTAAAGCTGTACTAACAAAATGGTAAATTTAAGGGAGATCTGTGGGTTAGTACTAGTGCAAAATAAATTGGTAGTAGCACTAACAGGACAGAGCAAATAAAATAACATCAGAAAGCACTGAGGTAGTTCTGCAAAGTACGCTCAGAAAATGAGCATGATGCCTCTGAACTCATTCACTCCAACTTGTGTGAGTCACATCATATCAGCTGAACTTTGGCACGCTGTCTCTGGACTGCCCACTGTCCCCTGCTGAGCTGGAGAAGATCACACGTAAAAACAACCTAGTAAAGCCCAGAGGAGCGACACCGGCTCCTGTGAACACCCGAAACTGAGCCAGAGCCGATCAATTCCTTTTCTTTGCGGAGGAAAGTGTCGTCTTATGTAGATGGCCAAGGTCTGAACGGCAAGAAAAGCTCCGGTTCCTCTCCTGGACTCCACGGCTGTCAGAAGATAGGTTTTGTCTGACAGCTCAGCGGTGCTGGGCTCCTGCAGCTTCTTAAACGACAGCCAGAGAAGTAAACAGCATCAGGCTTATCGGAGCAAAGCAGGAGCCTGAAGGGCAGCAGCCTGGCTCAGCCGGGGAGGCTTTAGACAGAGGAGTGTGCAACCACCTTCTACCTATGTGTGACCTTTGATCTGTGTGACCTCATGCGCTTAATGGGTGGGAGGAAGTGAAGAGAGATGACAGCTGAACTTCAGATTTTGATTCTCCTGCGGATGTTAGGGTGGTATCTCGCTAACAGGGTTTCGCGCAGACATACTGACACATTGATACTCTGCTATAAATCAAGAACTTGTCCAAAAACTGACTTCTGGTTGTCAGACAGCTTTTCAAGCTCTGTTGCAAAAAAGTCAAACATATTAGACCCCTTTTCAAACGGTTCTTATCTATTATGTCATTTTTTTCCTTGAAAAAAATCTTGACGTCCAAGTCACAGAAACAGGCTCCTGCTGTCAGGCTATACAGTCGTCTGAACTTTGTAATATATCACATTCCGACGAACTGGAAACCAAATCAATATCACCTTTCATTGTGACATTACAACATTCACAGTATTCACCAGTCTAACTGGTCACGATGGGAAGTGATATTGTCACACTTATGTCTCCAAACACAAAACAGGCTACAAGAGTCATGCAGTGTCTTTCTCTGCTGAGACAGTTGCTTAAGGCAGTAACAAAATGTGTCTACAGCTGCCGATATACGTGTGACACACCATGTCCTTCCCTGTAGCGTCTGCAAGATAAGCAAGGACCTCGTGCTGGGTGAAAATATGCCCGCACTTTGTGAGTGTGTAGTACCTGTATGAGAGGATCTGTGTTCATCTGTGCACATCTGTGGTGTATGTTCGGCAAAGAGTTGACGTGGCAGGAAGAGAGATGAGAGATGCAGTGCCATGGGTTGAGAGATTAAAAGAGAGCAGCCTAAGCAGCAGACTGTGCCTCCACAGTGACAGTCCCTCACCTGCTGTCCTGCTGGTTGATAATCATGTACATTTCCCAGGTAGTCTCTTCTGCGATCCCCCCGTGAGGCACCAGCAGACTGATACCTGCAGAGAAGGAGGTATGCAAAAACCAATCAGAACAGACATCCACATATGACACACACACACACCTGCTTGGTTGTCAGGTCCCTTTACTGAAGGTGACAGCCAGAGAGGTGACAGCTCCAGAACAAGGTGACGGAAGCAAGTCCCATAGGCCTCGTGTGAATCAATGTCTTTGCTGTAAACACACACAGATGGTCTCTTTCTTAGACATTATACAACCTTCCATTCTATGATAAACAATTACTGCCAATCTACACTGCAGCAGATGAAGCCCCTCAAGGGACAGGACAACGAATGTAGGTCACAAGAGCGAGTTGCCTGAATACTGTAGACTGTGTAGGTTCATATTACAAATACTTAACATTTTGTTCATAGCGTACACTGTGTGTTTTAAAACTAAAATCCATAATGCTTTTAAGTCAATTTATCTTGTGAAGGTTTACATGACTGCAGTTAGAACCACTTTCTCTACCCTGAGAACTGTTGATTTGG
Source organism: Monopterus albus (assembly GCF_001952655.1). Classification (NCBI taxonomy): domain Eukaryota; kingdom Metazoa; phylum Chordata; class Actinopteri; order Synbranchiformes; family Synbranchidae; genus Monopterus; species Monopterus albus. The sequence continues at coordinate 354,241 of NW_018128061.1, read as the reverse complement.
TTTGTGTCACAGTGGTCGATTATATAATATATTCATGTTCGTGTTCCGAGTCGATTAACGCTGACAAGGGCAAACAGATTCAAAATCCACTACTAGATGGCCTGTATCAAACTGTGCTAAGTTACAGTTTCTAGTCTGTGTTATTTTTAGTTCTTGTAGTAGAAGTTTCAGCTTTCACACAGGTATCCAATTAGCCTCAGCTTGTGGCTCTCATGGTTTACATACACTCGAGTCACAGATACAATCTTCAGCTGACGTGCGAAACTGAAACTTATCAAACTTTTTAACCCTGTAATGTCATTTCATAAAACTTAGTTGAATTCTGAAGGCATTTCCTGAATTCTCATAGACTCTTCTAACGATGCAGAGTCAAAAATAATCTGGGTCGGTCTTTTGTCGAGGTCTGTTAGTAGCACCCCCATCTGTGGTCATGTGTGGTGTAAGGTTAGGGTTCAGTTTAAGGGAAACACATCTCAATCGGTAACAGATTTTAACACAACATTAGTCCAGGGAAAAATATAATTTTTATAAGTTTTTTTCATAAAAATAACGATGGTGACAGGAAGTGACATCATCACTATGGCATTGTGTGAAAGCAGCTCAACCTCCACAAAGAAAGTGAGAGAGATGATGGTATTTCTGTCTTTAACTTGACTGAAAAGAAGTTCTTCTACCTGGGAAACTGCCAGAAATGATATTTTTCCTGGACTGGAATAGATTATTTTTGATTCCACATCATTAGAAGACTATGTGGACTTGGAAAATACTGTACCTTCAGAATCTGAATGAGGGTTATGAAACAACGGTACAGGGTCAAAATGGCCGGCAAGTCTCAATCTCGTATGTTAATGGACGATCATCTCTGTGACTCTCATGTATTACAAGCTGGAGCTAGTATCCAATTAAAAATGCCTCTGTAGTTGGCTCACCTGTGTTAGGTACCACCAGCCTGCCTCCAGCATGACCAAATACTGCAGTAGCTTTGTGGAGAGGCCTGCTTGGAGTCAGCGAGACTTGTGGAGTGAAAAGGTTTCTGCTTCTCCTGCCCAGTGTCGTCCCCACTGCAACGCCTCTGTAGTCTGGAGCCAGGCCCCTTGGAAATGTCTGAGGGTGGGACACAACATGGTAGTCCGCCCTTTCTGCCACCCCTAGAAATGCAACAATACTACTGTGACTTTGTTCCAGGTAAACAAACTCAGACAAAAGACAGGAATATGGCGTCACTGTAAACTCAGCGTTTTGTTTAAGCAAGAACACGTTTTATTTTAAGAATACTTTATACACAGTATGGCGTATGTAAAACCAGCCACTCTCTGATTCACTGTTCACTAAACCCTAACCCCAAAACAGCAGTTGTCCACTCACAGCTTAGCAACTGAAACAAGGCTTGGCAAACCTGTCAGGCTGAAGCAGTGTGCAGGGGGCTGCAGTAAACCCAGAACAGCCACTCTCTTTCTGCACAGCCTCATGAACTGTTTGTGCCTATCGCATTTAAGAGTTGTTTAAAGAATTCTCATTTTAAAATGACTTGGATGGAAACATTAAAAAGTAAGAAGGAGACTGTTGTCAGTCGATTCATGAAGCTAAGGTTAGCATAGTTAACTAGCTGTCATTTCAGCTAGCAAAATCAGCGACAGCCTGGTAGAAAGCAGAAGCCTGCTTTTGTTTGGATCAAAGAGTTCTTGTTTCAAAAATTACCCTGAATTTCAAGTTGTAAATCTGCAGTTGTTACCACTGTAAACTGGTGTATGTTCAAAAAAGGGAGCCAAAGTAACGTGATGGGACATGGCTTAGCGAAAGGCCAATTTGTGATGCCCTCCAAGGTCAGGACCGTTTTTTCTTTGTAATGGAAGTTTTCTTGGAGAAAAACAGGTTCAAAGCAAGATGGATTATCCCTCAGCCTGCAGCTGCAGGTGAGCGCCACAGACTCGGGCTTTCATAACACCTCTGTTTTCTAACCTTTGACCTTGAGATCAGGCAACGGGTCGAGGAGTGAGTGCTCGGCCATCAGCTCCTTGTCAATGGAGTCCTGAAAACACATGGGGCTGGTGTAGGTACGCGACACTGTCAGATCAGGTTGCATGGATGAATTAATAAGCAAAGGGTTTGCTGAAAAACAGAAAACAGAAATTACTGTCAGCGCTTAGACATATTTAAGCAAGTGACACTGAGTGACACTGAACTAGAGTGCCACTATTACAATTATTAAAAACCTAAAGGGTATGTCATGATAATTATTATTTATCAACTTGTGACCATTGTTGTAATACCATCACCCACAGCGATCACTGCACATTCTACTTAAGGTAGTAATGGCTTAATTAAAAGTGACAAATGGAAAACAACTAGATGAGGTGTAGTAACGTGCTCTAATCTGTTGTCACAGTGGTTTAAACAATATTGGTGTATAGTTTATTACTATAATACTATAGGTCAGTTTAGTACTATAGGTGATGTACAGCTCCAGTTTCAGCAGGTGCAAGCAGAGACAGGTATTGCTGTAGTTACGGTTTGTCACATTGTAGCCATTTGTATGTGCAGCATGTGTTGGAACTAAATAACAGTATGTTGTGGATCAATCAAGAAACACAGCACAGAGAAAGTTATTATACATGAGATAAATCTGTTTACTGTAAGGTGAAATTATTTTATGATTAATGACTCACTGGTAACTCAGCAAGCACAATGACAACGGAAGGCACAGCTAAGTAAACAGCATGGTTTCTCTTAATGAGCAGGGAAATGTAAATTGCCCATTTATTTTGTTGGAGATTAGGGGAGTTGTCACACTGACTTATGTTCAAGGATGTGACTGCACAAAAGAAGTGACATGAAATGATGACTGTGTAACTACTGTAGCAGCATAGAGCCATCTGCAACATATAAAGAAGGGAGGACATGTTGGATTTAATGGAGGTTTGGCTGTTTTAGCCCCTCTATCAAGGCAACCAGGGACCAAGATTAAAGCCTTCCCTGCCTCCTGCTCTGTTATCAAAATGAACTTTATTATGCCGCGCTGAGAGGTGTTGCTGTGGCGACCCATAATGCCAGCCTTGTAAAAATACGCCTCAATCTGTGGGGCTAAACACACCGTGCTTCTGATGTTTCCTTGTTTGCAGATACAGGACCACAAATGTTCCATTGGGCCCCAGGTACAAACAAAAAAAAAAAAGTAAACACTAATGAATTATATTTTTAATACCATCAAGTGTATAATCTCACAAATGACACACTGCCCTGATAAGAGTCGACATGTTTGCTTAAGTTATGGTGCAAGTAATAAACGGTAAGAGTTCACCTGTAAATTTGTTTAGAACACAAGATGTGCTTGTTACCATACGTTTCAGTCAATGTTTACTGCTTGGGGCATACTGATGTTTGCAATAAAGCAAAAGATGCATGGTGTGCTTTATAGATTAAGCTTTGTATTGTGTGTTATTGGACATTTAGTGCACTAGGGCACAGAAAACAAGCATCTCCAGAAGGCTCGAGTAAACAAACTGAAAAATTAAATACAGTCATTCTGGCCCCTAAAGCATTTTAATAATTGATATGTATCACAATATAAAGATTTGTATGCATAATTCAAGGATATTGTCTATAAATACTAAACAGTGCTGCTCGCATGCTTCCAGGGTTAAATTACATACAATGACATTAATATGAGACACATTAACAGGATTTAGATGAAAAAAAATTCAATCGAATCAGAGCCACATCTTGTATTTTGTGGGTTTAATCTATTCAGGATCTTCTATACAGTTGGTGGCTAGCAATCTACTGGAGTGTGTGAGTGTGTGTGCATGTTGTTCAGTGTTGTCCTCCCCAAGGCACAAGCTAAAAAAATCTCCCTTTTTCATTTGTAAGGACCACTTATGTTTGGAGGAGAACGACACTTCATTTACATTGAAATACCATCTCAGTGTTTTACCAGGCAGAACTGGAGACTTCATTTCATTTTGGGGTTCCTTTCTTTCTTTAAATTCTTTTCTAATTAAAATGGTATGAATGTAATTACAGTCAGATGCAGTCATTTAGCTATTTTAATAAAAGTTAAATCAATCAGATATTCACATTCTGATTACTAATCACACACACTATACAAATCAATGAATGGATTTATAGTTTCAGCAGACTCTTATTTTTTTCTGTATGTTTAAGGCAAATGCAATGACAATGCATTTTGAGATTTCAAATAAACAGCACTTGTGCCAAAGTAGGTGTATTTATTATTATTTTTTATTTAATACAAATTTAAATGCACATCAAAACACAAGCTTAAATGGAATGAAGGTATAGTCAGCATGGAGCTAAATTAGTGGCCAAAAACCTGTCGCTGTCATACAGCAACAAGAATGATAATGGGGTTTCAACCCCACTCTCTAATTTATTGGGTGTGCTTGGTGTAATTATGCACAAGTCAAACAGTGTGCACATCTTAATTCATTATTTAAATCATCCACCATGGCACCAGGCTCCAGCAAATTACCCAGAGAACTTGCACTCCTCCTCTACATCCCACACTGGTACAGAGAGCTATTCCACATATTCTGAATGTATGTGGAAGATGTGATACTAAACATCATGATTAACTACTTAGAAACCATATATATCTGATTTTGGAATCCGAGCACCCATTAATTTCTGTATCATCAGCTACAATAACTCCTCCTGATTTTTTTTTTCCTGAGGATCTGATCAGCAGTATTTATGGAGATGCACAGCAGCATCTTATGGCACAGTTTTCAGTGTGAATCTTATGGCTCACCTTGACGAGAGGTCTTGAAGCTGAAGGACTGGAAGCCCCCAGTGAGGGCCGAGGAGTCGATGACGTCAACGCCGTACTCGCTCTGGCTCCTTCGGTAAAGAGTGACAGCGATAATCAGCAGCACCACCGTCACCGCCCCCGCAGCGAGGCCTGAATACAGCGCCACATCACTGCTGTTCTCCACACCTTGGCAAGTTGGAGCGAGGAACACAGAGAAACACATTTCTGAGCCACTTAACTTTCACTTTTTAGGAATACCACACTTAATTAGGAACTTAGGAGCAAAAAAAATCTGTGTTGCTGAAGAATATCAGCGAAGTTAAAGTACTTTATAGGAGGCACGTCTACCTGAGTTTCAAACTACTTCAGCGCCTTTATTGTTTTCTATTCCCTGTCTACGCTGCCTCCTGATGCACAGCTTCATGGTTCCATTCTGGGGTGTTACAGCTACTAATGAGGAACCTCAGAAGGAAGGCGATTATAATCAACCCACCACCTGTCTGTCATTTCAAACACTGCTTGGCTCTGGTGTTGGAGGCACTCTGCACTCCACTGGGATAATGTGACAAAACCAATTCATTAAATTAGCTCATCGGCAATGATTATGCTCTATCTGGTCCCACCAGTACTGCAGCGTCCAACTCCACAAAGAAAATGAGTGAGTGGGAAGTAAAGGGGCGGCTAGCTTGTTCCTGAAAGATAATGAGATCTGGGCTGAAACAGGACATGCTAAGAAATCCTCAAAGTAGCCTGAAGCTCAAATGAGGAGAAATTGACAAAATATGCAAAGCGGCATTAACAGCTACAGTGGCAGGTTAATTGAGGGCTTGGGAAGCTTTGGCAGCCTGGCTGCATTCATTTTCCCATTTCTGACAAACAAAAATACATAACTGCATTTAAGGACAAGTAAAGAGAACATGTGTCTGTGGCTTAGTGGGTATCAAAATGATTTTCATACATGGCCTACAGAGCGATAATGCATAAAGCAAAGGATATACAGTGCTAAACCACGGGCTGTAGACAAACGTTTACAGTATTTGGCACTGAGGAAAAACTAGGGGGATGTTAGTAAAGCTGGGAACAGCAATCCTATGCAGTAATTTGATAGGACAGACGAGCATTCACACACCTGAAATACATGCTAGCAATGAACTGACATATTACTTGTACTTTCCAACTCATTATCCGTACATGTTTATATATAGCACCTGTCTGCCAGACATACTGTTTGAAGTATGGGTGAATTCACAGTGAGTCATGCAGTGTGTTGTTTTTCAGAACCACACCTGTCAGAGTGATTTGTCCCTTTTATGCCATGACTAGTTGCCAGTTGGTAACATTTAGGTATTGTTTATTTTACTGATAATCCAGGCTGAACTGGAAGCCAGACACATTTCTCTCATTCACCAGTTCATCGTGCTGAATCAACCCAAGTGCTGGTGTCCGTGGGCTCTGAAGAATACGGTCACAGACACTGATTGCTATGAAAATTATACAATAGGAAGGAATGGATGCAGAAACTCACCCTGCGGCTTTGCATCATGTAGCAACTTCCGATCTGAAAAGGCAGAGAAACATCAGACATTTTCTTTCAGATCTTTTTCAAAGTGTTTTTTAATTGAATAACTACTTGTGTATGCATCCATGGCTGTGTGCACTGCATGTTATGTATGTGGATAAATAATGAAGATGAATGAGGGTGCTGGTAATGAGCATGATTATAATGACGGTCATGAGCTAACCCACACTGCCAAAAATTATGAGCAGCAAATCTATAATGACACACTCCCTGAACGCAACGGGACTGGCAGTAATGATGCCAAACTGTCTTTTTCTCTTTGATAACATGTAGAGATCGGAGGTGATGTTACCCACTCTGTGTGCAGAGGCCGCCGGTGCAGTTGTCTGTAGCTAGCGCCACCCCGTCACACAGCCGCCCTCCGTGTTTGGGCTCTGGGGCCGTGCACTCTCTGCTGCGCTGCCTCTCGCAGTCGGCGCTACACACTGACCACTCGCTCCACTCTCCCCAGCTGCCATCAACTGAGGGAGCAGACACAAAAACAAGGATATGCACTATGACCAAACTCTCATACAAGCACCAAAGCATGAGGTAGATCCAGAATAATTTAGAAAAAGAAGCTAGAGGCAAAAGGTTTTTCACCAATGTAGCAATGACACTCACTTATACAAGATTCAAACATCAAACCTCAGTTAAATATTTTTTAAGAGAAAACACGTTCAAGGTCTGCGTACTTTACAACACATTCTCTTCCTCAGCTCAGTGTACTGTTTTGCTTGCTTAGAGCACAAAGACATTCTGCTTATGCCATACTCCATCAAGTCCCCTTTTCACCTCCACATGCTCAAAAGGTTCCTCTGTTCCTGCTAATCTAAACACGAATGCATCCTGTTTTTGTTCTGATGCAGAGAAAGAATCCTTCAGAAGGACGCAGTTGGCAAAGAGGAGATAATGTTTGGAGGAGGGCGCTGCCTTGTCCTGATAAGTTTTCTTCTTAAACTTGATGAGCATTTCTTTTCTGCTGGTTGAAATCATAAATTTGGGTTTGTCTAAAAAATAAAACCACACTTGGGCAGAGCAGATTACACAGCTTTGATAGCGCTCACAACCTAAGCTTCTGCTGTTTGTTTCTCTCTCAGGATCTCTTCTCCCTCTTTTCACCAGCCTCTGCATTTATTTCTCTTAATTTCCTCTTCGTTATATTTCAGATACAAATCACTGTCACTGTCAGCAGTAAAGTGTGACACACTCACGGTGAATTGTGACCGGTTGAGTCGAGATAATCCAAAGTACAAAGCGCAGCCCGAGCTCTTTGCTGTCTTCCAGCCAGTCACTGCTTTCTGTTGATTCTCTCTCTTGGTTCAAAGAGACCATTTTGCTGCCTTTACTCTTCGTTACATTTACATTTTTATTGTGTGATAATTTCACTTGTGAATAGAGAGAACTGCATTTATACCAGGATATGCTGACATTCAGAATTCTTAGAGGATGCTGCCTGCAGCTTGTTTTGTTTTTTTTTACAGGAATGTTTTGATATACCTATTTGCTTTCTAGCTGAGACTTAAATGACAGGACATTATTGCTGATATATACAAATATATAAATACTGAAACAACTCTATTTGTCCATGAATATGATGATGGAGCCAGAAGGTTAGTCTGGTTTAGTATGAAGACCAAAAGCAAACAGCACCTACAAATGCCATAGTGCAAAAACAATCATTAGTGGTTCTGCATGGGACAGTTTCTCAGCCAGTAACGGTGATGACAAGATTCCAGCCCAGAAATATTTCCAGTCCAACTAGGAAACCAAACATAATTGGTTTTCCCCTTTGCTTTCAAAAATCAAGGTTCATCTTTATAGTCATTGTAGATGCTGTTGTAAGGTCCTACACACAGCACAAACAGAAAATGGATAAATAAATCCTTATTAAACAACAAAAAAAGTAGAATATAAAAAGTAGCAAAGAAAGAAAATATATATTATATATCATATTTACAATGAAGACAGACAATTATGCAGTATATGTTTGAAAATGTGTAAAATCTGTGTAATATCACTTTTAAATGAAAAGACTTAAGATGAATTTAGTGCAGAGGGAGTGAAATGGTGATGTGTACAAGTCATTGCAGATGTCTCTGATGCAGTGCAGTGTAACTGACAGACTGAAGAGTGGGTTCAAACTCCTCATTTAACTCTCATTACACTATAGCTCACACCTGCGATGCTTTCAAGTGCCCCGATCTAGTTTCCGTCAACGCACAACTGTTGTTAATTTACAAACAAGTGTAAACCTTTCAACTGTCGTCTGATTTTCATGAAATAAACAATGCTATTGTCTTCAACCTGTGAGGTAGAAAGGACTCCGAAATACCACGACAGGCCTTTCAGCATGTAAACAGACATTGGCTTTGTGCTTACCTGGACACAGTGTGTTGCACGTGCTTTTCTGTACCGACATGCCCTCACAGAAGGCTCCCCCGTTGAGAGGAGCTGGATTCGTGCAAGAGCGAGAACGTTTCTGCACACCGCGACCGCAGCGCACGTTACAGGGGGACCAGTCTGTCCACGATGACCAGCCTCCATTCACTGTGTGTGTCAGTCGAAGAAGGGAAAGGGATGAACACACACTGTTCTGCAGAAACGCACACTGGTCTATACTCTGTGGTTAATATATTTTCTGTCACTGCATCACAGGGGTTCACTCAGAGGTGACAATGAGCACACACACACACACACACACACACACACAGGTGTCTTTAACAAGATAATCAGTAGTGCATCTCCTTCTGTCTTCGTGCACTTTTTCATCTGATTTGTTGCCTGAAATAAAGCTGGATGATCAACTCATCAGCTCATTTGCTGTCACATGAAAGGAAAAATACCAGTGTTCCACTACTGTGCACATCTGAGGCTACTGGGAGCAGTAAGCCTGTCAGACATCACTAGCATTATTAAAATTAATGATCGATCAGCCTCAGCAATGGGAATTTAGGAAGAATCAGATATATTTCTACAGCAGCTAAATGTCCTGAGAGAAAAAGGAAAACTAACAGGATGAGAGGTCAGTAAAACTGGCACAGAGACACTCCAATTAACACGAGGAGTAGTATGACAGAAAAACTGCACTTATTCACCTTTGTCTCAGCAGAGCTCTTCACTGGGCTATAAAAATTCACAAAACAGCGTCTGCTGGCCTGCAGCTATACAAAGCGTTTTACACAGGGTGTTTAGTGCCGGCAGATAAAGGCCAGGGACTCATGACAGCCCTCATCACTTCCTTTCCATCATTAATAATTGAGTTCTTGTAAATACTGTGCCCGTGTCTTCTTGCTTTTACACACGATGATCACTTGCCCATTACCTGCTCATTAGACTGGTGTGTGAAAAAAGGCCACACGTTGTGGTTGAGCAGTGCTTTTTGTATTAATGACTTTGGGGAATTAGCTCGACTGTGACTGTGTGACAGCCTGCTTCTGCAGTGAAAACCGATACTCTGATGCAGGCAGGAAAGTGGTGGGACCATTGTTCTGATCATCTGTTCTGTAACCATAACACATTTTACTGTCATGCACTTTAGCCTGAGACAGAATATAAGCTTAGGCACATTTTTGTTCGAAAAGTTGGAAAGTGTATGTCTGGAATTTGATACCTTACCATAGACTACAACAGTGGCTGTGGCGCTGCGCCTTTTGGCCACAATGTTGCTGGCAACACAGGTGTAGTTTCCTGAATCAGAGAGGCGGGCTTCTGAGATGATGAGATTATGGTCGCCTTTTGTATTGATGACATTGTCCGTGCTCAGAGGCTCCTCGTTTTTCAGCCACTCCACCTAAAAACAGCACATGAGGTTTGCATGTAGACAAAAACACATTTCAAGAGATGACAGATGAAGAAACAACATCACTTCTAAAATAACAACCCAACTTCTCTGGGTTCTGACATATAACATGTTTAGTTTTATTATAGTTTGAGGTTATGATGATTGACTGATATCTGCAGTAGTGAGAGTGCAGTTAGACCACCTCACTCCAAACTATCTACTCTGGCACCAAATTGTGAAAGTGCATGTGTTCATATTTACTAAGGAGTCACAGTACACAGGGAAACATGTGGCACCACTGGAATTTGCACCTTTAGTCTCATGCAATTTGCATTTACAGGTATTCCTATTCAGGCGCCTAAAATCAGGGAGGAGATGATGGAAGTTTATACTAATACCCATAACACCTGATTTAGCACAGCTGGGCCAAAAGGAACTGCGGCTGAAATCTAACGTCACGAGAAAGCAGGTGTAAAATCTGTGGCACTGCTCTTAGCGTGGCAGCTGTTAGTCATCTGAGACCTCATCTGGGCTGAAAACACACCAGGAGAGATCCTGAGGGACGTGTACAGGCTTTCAGTTCAAACCATGCGTCATTTACAGAATGAAATAAAAGGTGATCTGACTGGCAGGAGACCATGTGACTGCAGTTCTGAAGCATGTTTGATTTCTTCAACCGTATTAAAGCTCAGTGGCTGTAAACTTAGACATTCTTCTACACGGTCCACACATGAGCAACAGCCTTCAGGCAGTAAATCAAAGGCAGAGGTGAATTCAAATGAACAGCTGAGCTGTGGCTGTGTTCATTTATATCATCAGTGTTGGTTTGTATGAGGAAAAATAAAAAACAAAAACAAAAAAAAAAAACAGCGGTGCCACAACATTTTGAGCACCTGGTGGTGATTTGCACCAGGTTTAGTAAATATCCCCCTAAGTGTAGTACTTAATATTAGTTTCACCACTTTCCAGGCACAAGTCTCTAATACTCATAATGGTATATGCTAATTGTGTGTTAGTTGAAAACATGCAGCTGCATTTCTGTTTGGTTTTGTGTTATGATACTGTGAGGTTGTCTACGTTAGTGTGTCCCAGCAGCAAACTACAATCATTATTCACTGCTTTTAGCTAATATTTCAACTGTTTGTTATGTTTTAGCTATTAAATTCCTGTAACTCAGCCATTTATTCATTATGTTCAGCTTTTTTCAAACATTTAGTCGTCACTCAGCCAACTGGTCCAACTTCGGTGCATCCATGCTAAGTCGTTTTCGATTCACTCTTCATTGGGGTTAATGGATTAATGGTTTCTAGGAGTTATACCAGTCTAAAATGAATGCAGCCTAATATGACAATGAATCCAAACTTCATAAAGGTTGAAACATTCAGTTCTTGTTGGAACTCTGTCACAAAGCCATTGATGCAGCTGTATGATTATGTTGGAGGATGTAGTCTGTGCTGCTGCTGAACTGTGTTACGTTCCCCCCGTTTCCACCCTATCGTTGATATAAATGAGGTGAACATAATAAAAGCCCCCGACAGCATTACTACATTTATTCAGGTGAGGGTCACAGTCCTCTTTTGTTTACTTTAACACTAAGTGAGGGGACACGTTCTGACCACAAGATTAGGGCTTTATGGGAAAAGTACAACATGAGTGACGTCCACTCGGAGGGAGTGATGCAGTAGGTAGGCCACATCCTCTGCTCTTACCAATTCAGTTGCCATGTAGTGAGTGGAAGTAATAAGGAATTACAAAATAAAGGGTGCTGTGGTGATGCTCCTCTCCCCGCATGACTGGCCCTGTAAATTGCTATTAATGTGCCACTGGCTTGAGCTTTTCATTGAGACAGACGAGCTGGGGCAGGAGGGAGTGGGGTTTGATTTATGGCAGTGTGTTTGAGGATTAAAAACTCCGCCCCAACGGGAGCTCCAAGTGTTTGTGCATGAGGGTTGTACCCTAGTGTGTGTGCTTGTGTTTGTGGGGAGTGTTCATTTGCCAAGGGAATATAACAACAGCCAACAAACTCAGAGATTGCTTTGCTCTTTCAAAGCACCCTGGATGAAAAAACTGTGCTGGGAAATCAATAAATCAGAAGTCATGTTGTCACAAGTGTGTTTTTTTCTTTCTCCGTTTGATGGTCCAAGAAGTCTTTCATCACGTGCCTTTAATTCGGCACCACAGCTTCCAAGACAAACCGAGCAACAACGCTGGTGGGCTGCATCAGTCATTCTCAACCCTTTTCTTTATATTTTTGCCTTCACTGTTTCACACCTTCAGTGTCTATTCAACCGTCCATGTTGTATTAAATTCTTCACAGCTTCTAACATCAATCTACTCAATTATGGAGGCAGTTGGTTTCAAGCCTCCACAGTGGACAAATATCTTCTCTAACCAGACGATATTCACCCTAACGTTATGGTTTCATCATACTGCTTATTTTGCTATTATGCATTATAAAGAATTATTTATGCAATCACATTATAATCTTCTCCTCCAAGCCTGGACCATCTTTCCCTCTACCTCTCATTCTTTATCTAGCTATCTAGAGGGTTCTTACAATCTTACAGAATAAAGTCTTGTACACAGTTGTTCCTCCTCTGATTGAGCCAAGTTTACCTTCTCTAACCAACTGTGGCCCTAGCGTCTGAGAGGCAGGGAATTACCCTTGACAAGGGGGAGGTTTGTGCTTTATCACCTTCTCTGTAGATACTGCTGTCTTTTCCACAGAAGGATGACAGCGGTGAGCTGTGTTGTTTTTACCAGGGTCAAAGTCTATATATACTGTAGTGTGAGTATTGTCTGAATTATTCATAAAAGATTCCACCTCAAAGGCATCTCCAGCAGACGCAGCCTTTAGAAGCGGTGCTGATAATGAACCGACTGACAGCCAACGTTTTGAGCTGGCCGACGGGTTATCTGGTGCTACACAAGCAACAAATTACATTTAGAGGAGGATTCCATTCTTATGTTGCTTTGCTTTTAAATAAAACTATTTTAACTTTACTGTCTGTGTTGTGATGTGAAAAAGGTGACTTTAAATAAATGGGGATGAAGCTATTGGTCACCAACTATTAGATAAGAACAACTTACATTAGTTCAGCATTGTACGGCCAGAGATTATATATCAAACACAAACTGCTACCTCTACCCACAATCCTTTGCTTTAGATGGGATACAACTTATAAAGTAGTGCCAAAATTCAACATGACAGGTACAAAGGTTTAACAATTTTGTCATATAATTAAATATATTCCAACAGTAATATGTCACCTTAGGAAACACTGAGGACAACTACCTGCATCACCAAACTGTTTTAATACATTCAAACATCACATAGTTCTGCTGTCTGAATGCTAGATAACAGGAAGAACTGTCAATACATTAGACACACAGTCACTGTAGCGTATTACCGTGTCACTCTTGAGTTGAATCAACAGCTAGCTGACAAGGTCCAAAGAAAACTGAACATTTAAAGGATTATTATTGCAGTTTTATTGCAGAGGAATTGAGGTTTATTGATTATATTACGCTAGATATTGTATTGTAGGTGTACGGCCACCCACCCTCTGCAGGTAATAACTGACACGTTACAGTAAAGGCAAAATCTCTCAGCCATATCTGTGAAATGTCATAAGATTTAATGGCTGAAACCAGGGTCACTGAAATGACACCACTTGTATCTTTTTACAATGAGGGTGAGTAATCAAACTTTATATATTTCATAATAACTTTTTATTGGTGTGCGAACTACAAGAGAGTGGGGATTAAAGGAGAGAAGAGCTACTGGCCACCGAGCGGTGCGACCCAGGAGACGGCAGACCTGACCAGTCACAGCGGATCATAAGACGGTAACTGGAGTTTCATGAGGGGGCACAACTATGGTGGCAATACTGGCTTATTGGTGCTCAGACATCATTAGGGGTAGCCAGCGGTTATGAAGGTACTACAATTCATTATTAAATAATTATAACTCATCTATATCTCTAATTAAAACTACCACTAAATCAACTTTATAAATGAAAAATTACTTATAGAAACTTTCACAGAAAACAAACTGAATAAGAAATAATTCAAAAAAGAACTTTCACACTTGTCCATTTAATGAGAAAGATTTCTCGACCCACATGATACAAATGAATTAAAACAAAGACTGATGGAGGACAACTGGACCCTGAGGCTTTCATCTCACCAGCGTCTGTTCTGTGCCATAAACATTAACTACCTAAGAGCATTTGAAGTCTGAAGCTAGCACACGTACAAAAACGACACGTTTCTACTCAATTCTTTTCAGTTGGTATTGATACCAGGTGCGGTATCGATTACTGCGGTACTGATTTGAGCTTCACCGGCGATCATTCACTCACCCTCTGTGCACTGTTGTGGAACTGCTTAGGATGCTACTGTACAGTACATGTCTAAGAAAGTCTGTGCTCAGAGCCCAGTTCTGTGGCTATATATGGTGATTTATTAGTTTCATTAGCTTGTTCCAGGCATCTTTAAGTGTGTGTGATTAAAAAAAAAAAACAACCTCAGCCCATGTGCTTACTCCTGCAAAAGTTCCCTCTGTGTTGGTGCGGGTTCATAGACAAGAATGAATGATTTCTGCAGCTACTCGGTAATAATGCATTCTGCCTTAATGATATTGCCTTTCACACACACTTAACTTTGTGGGGGGAAAAATAAAAGAATAGAATTCATGCTAGACCCCTCATTAGGACATTATGATGACACATGATTCTGGTCCATGATCTGAAGAAAAAGAGCTCAGCAAAAGTACACAGTAGAGTACTGTAACTTCATTAAGCTGTTAAACAGCCTCTGTTGTCTTTTTAAATGTGACTGACTAAAGAATTGGCCCTAATCTCTCAGTGATGATAGCAGTAGAATATATTTGAATTCTTTGAATTTGTGGCCCTTATCTCAATGAATTCTTACACTCCAGTAAATTTAAATAATTGTCTTGAACTGTGGCTGGTTTTTCTGTCTCATGTTGTTGCTTTGATTAATCTCCCTCACTCTGCCCCCTCCTTCACTCTTCTCCAGTGTTTGCTGGAGGAAGCGTGCGATTTGAATTCTGTGTTGGTCCCTGAGTCTCCCCCTCAGGGGGAAGTGATAGAGAGATGTGCATGGTGATGAGAAGGCAGCGACAGGACAGACTCAAATGAACCCGATAAGCCGGCGCCTGGGGAGGACAGGAAACGGATTTGCTTAATTGGCAAATTTGTTCCACTTAGATAGCAGCATCTAGTGTTGAACTACACCACACCTAACCCAACCGATCAGGCCCTGTGGGCGGTCTGCTGGGGTGGGATGCCGTCAAGGTCACCATGTTGACCACTAAATGAAAGCTAAGTTAGAATGATCCACACTCTGTCCTTCTTTGGAACTTTTGCCTTGTTTAGTAACAGTTTGCTTTCAGCCAAAGCAAAGACAGCAAATAAAATGTAGTCATGATGTACTAAAAACTAAAATCTGCATCAGATGGTCAGCTGGGGGTCCACGAACCATCCAGCTTCAATGTGTTTGAAGAGAGCCTGGAGCACCGTGTGCCGAAAGGTATCGAATAAAGACAAAAAAATATGCAAGTCATTTAAGTTCCTCCCTGCACCAGGCCTAAACACAATCATTTCACTGAAAAGTGAATGTGACATGAAGACGATTATAAAGCATTGCAGCAGGTTGTGTTCCATCAGATTCAATTAAGGTTGAGTTTCAAGCGCTCTCCTTTCGCTCCTCTCGTGCCTGTACTCCCTCCGCCTCCCTCAGTCATGCACGGCCTTTTCTCAGTGGAACAGTGACTTTCATGAAATCACATTAAACAAATGAACGGTACAAATCTGACAGCAGCATATTCTAGAGGTGGGGCTGCCAAACCCTTGTTGTGCCCTTGGTTTATCTCCACAATGTCTCTCTGGAAATGTTGTGCTTTGACACTGAACAATTACATTTTAATCACTTTGAATGTGAAACCTGTTGATTAATGTAAAACTGTCGTTTCCCCCCCAGAAAACACGTGTCAAGGTTTTTCTTGGATGTCACTTAAGTAAATGGTGCAATTTATGTAGACAGCTTTCTCTTTTACTTTAACACAAGTGCTTCCTATAGCCAGATAAAGTAATCACTGCCTGGGTTGCTTCAAAAACCTGCTAAATCAATAACTTCATAAATCTAAGTGAGTGCTATTTTATAATGCACCAGCTGATACTTGATGCTCCTGCTTTATTGTAATGAATTCATCTCTTACAAACAGTTTTATTTTGTAAAAGGTCATCAGAGACTTGCTGCTCATGGAGACTCGTTCTCTATTGTAAACACATCTTTGACATAGTGGGCAACACTGTGTTAATTAGTTTGAAAAACACTACCGTGTGATGTGGCTCTGGATTGGTTCATCTCTTATCCGAGAGAGGCCTCCTCCTCTTCTGTGGAGTCTCTCAGGGGTTTATCCTGAGTCTCCTTTTGTTTCTGTGTTTTACATCCCACCCCCGGGGCATGATATCAAGACATAATATATTGTCCATATGAACTGCAGCTGTAGATCCCAGTAAAGACTGGTACCAGAGATGTGTCCTGCATAATACATGTCTTTTCTGGCTGAATTTAAAAACTGTATGTCAGAAAATAATTCAACAACAGATCATCAACAATTCCACATTTTCATGGGAGGACAGTGTCATTATCACCTCGCATATAATCTGGATGCCTTGTCTAAAAATGATGTTACTGTTTCTCACTTTGAGCTCTGCCGATGCTCAGATGACTGCAGAAAATTAGCCAGTTCCTCTAAAGTAGAGAGGGTCATTCATGCTTTTATCTCCTCTGGACAGTAAACAAAGTTGTTCTAATCTCAGCAGCTAAACTATTCAAAGACTACAACATATACCAAACAAGTCTTAAGAGAAGGGACCACAGCACACCAGTGCTTGCTCCCCTTTCACTGGTTACTGGCCAGTTTTAGCATCGATTTGTAACATTTTATTGCTTGTCTTTAAGCCTTGCATGGCCGGACTCCTGCTCACACTGTTTCTGTGTTCTTTTCACTTCTTCAGATCCTCTGGAGTTTTCTCTCTTTTAATTTCTGATGGTTCTCTAGTTGTTTCCTTGGAGCCACAGTATGAATCATGATTCATTATGAAGTCTTTATTACGGCCATAATCTCTCTCCCCCAGTGGTCTGTAATCAGCACACCTATCATTTTAGACGTAAAGTGTTTTAATACAAAATATTTAAGTGATCAAAGAGACTATATGTTTTCCCTCTGCTAGTCAGAGCCCCTAATGTAAAGCCACCAACACTACAATGCCTATTTTAAACTGCTCTTTGTTTATTAAAAAAAAAACAGCCAACTAAAAGAATCTGGCAGCTCAACTGTTGTCACCAATAAACTAAAGCAGGCTTAAGCTGTTTTCCTATGATACGTTCTCTGTGGCCTGACTTATAGTATGCACAGATTATTGCCTCGGACACTGCTGGGACAGATAATATGGCATTCTCTGATTTTCATTAACATCCTACACAGCAGCCCAGTAAACTCCCAGGTGGCTTAGTTACAGTGAGATGCAGATAAGTTCCTTCCCTCTCTTCCTGTTATTGGTGGTGCCAGTGAGAACATGAGCAGAGAAGCGACAACAGGGGACTTCAAGCTGTAAAGTCAGCTCTACAGTGTTTATGCCTTAAAACAGCAGGCTAAGTTGGAACTCATTTTGTTTTGCATTTTGTAAAGTGAGCATTTATCGGCAGCAGCCCCAAAACTTAACTGTTTCTTCAGCATTACAAGCATTCATTTTGGGATCTGTCGCAAGTTGCAGATGTGTGAAAGATTCAAATAAAGGTCACGACCAAAACAAAGACGCCTCGGGATACAAGTTCAACGGATCACACTGCATCGTGACCTCAATTCCTTAAAACTCAAAGTGTAGCTGAGCTGCGGCTTCTCCCTGAGCCAAATTTCACAGCGCTGGTTACAAAAAAGGATTTAACTTCTCAGGAACATCTAACGTCATGAAAAGAGAAAAGTACAGCCACATTGCTGGATGTGAGCATTTTCCCCCTCGACGCAAGTCATTCTAGAGGGAGCTGGATTTGTCCCTGCAGTATTTACTATTACCATTCTCTTTGTTTGCTGGAGTCACATTAATGAATGCATGAGGAGCTGCCTATTTGATGACCACAATGCATGGGGGAGACTGGTGGTACACCGATGCTCCATTTGTAGGAGCTGAATCATTCATCACACACCACGCACACACATAAATTACAAATGCAGTATTATGTGCATTATGTTAAGGAAGGAGTCCATGGTCATGTTTAAGGAGTCTGAAAGCCCCACTTCTTTTTGATCAACAGTCTGTTAATACAACAGCACAGAAAGGACAATACAGCTGAAGCCGACTGAAACGTTTCAACAATATTCGTGCATCAGTGCTTATTTTACAGTTTTGGACTGGGGTTTATTAAATAATGTAGTTTATGGGGACCAAAAGAAATAGTGTGTTATCAGACATTTGGTTTTGGCCACAGTGACGCTCTGCCAGGTTTGTACCGCTAACGTCTGGCCTGCTTGTATCTGGGGTTTTTGGCTCAGTGAACTGAGGTGTAGTAATAAACCCAGCAGGTAAAGAGAACTCCACAGTCTGGCCCTGAACACTCTCGGTTGACTTGAGCTCTTACTGAAAAACACTGCCCTTCTAATCTAAAGTGTTTATTGAGGTGGTGTGTGTGTTTTTGTAGGCTTCAGACGGCAGATTATGAAACTTGTAATACCCGTAGTAGTAATGCAATCCAACACACTCCTCGCAATAAAGTAAATCAATTAGTATAGAGTCTGATGTTGAGTTTTTGTCAACACTGTGACAATGATTCCAATTTGTAGGGATTCTCAGGCTGTAGTTATTACTTCGGTTTGATTGTTTAATATTAAGAATGCACTGGTGTTTTGTGTAGGAAGGTTCTATCAGATCCAAAATGAGTCCCTGTCCCAAATCTACTGACTGGCCTGAACTGATTACAAAGTTTGACTCACACATGAAAAAGCAATACACGTTTCTCGACTGATCTTTTTTAAAGCAATATATAACAATCATTTCTAGTGCAAACAAAGTTTTCACCATTAACAACATGAAACAATAACTTATTGGTCAGTGTGTGTAAATAGCTGTAAGTGAAATACTGGATGTTCGGGCACAAAGGCTTTGATACTGACACACCGAATCTACCTGCTGAGCTTCCACGTGAAGGTGCACGGCACCAGAGTGCAGCACAACACACGCCACTCAACAGGACTGTTCATGAAAGCCTCATTTTATATTCTAAAAAAAATCCTAATAACATTTAAAATGGCATTGACAGGCACTCTATTTCAGACAAACACACACACTCAGAGGAGAGGGAGGGATTAAGAGTGAAAATTAAAAGAATCCTTGACATCTAACTAAGGCATAGCCATCTAGTACATCCTTTTACCCAAGAACGTGGCAAACACAGAACGCACACAAACATAACAGCCCTTGAATGAGCCCTCCACCTTGAACAGAATATGCTCGGGAAACTAAATGAATGGCATCTTCAGCTCATCAGCCGCAGCTCTTGCTTTTACTAAACTGAAGAAAAAAAGTCCACTTTGATGTGCGGTGGCTGGGGAGCAGCAAAACATCGCATCATGAAAACCCAGTTACTCTGTCAGTAAACCAGGGACACGACAGCTTCTCTCCAGGCAACACAGGAGAAAATATTACCTGTTTGAAATGCAAGCAGCCCTCACCTCAGCCAGTGGCACTCCCTCTGGGGGACGACAGTGCAACACAATCATGCCATTCAGAGGCACCTCGGTGCCTTGGGGGTCCTGCTCAAAGTTCTTCCTGAGGTCTAGAGAAGAGAATAAAAAGCTTGTATTAAAGAACATCTGGAAGCAAACAGCAGGAGGGAGCACAGAAACATGCACCTTGAAAGTCAGATTTGTTGTGTAAACGTCAGATGTACAGTACATAAAGAATGATGCCTTCTACAAAATCATGCCACCAGTTTGAAGAAGAACAGCCTTTTCCGAGGGAATAAGGTCAGCCTGGTATTACTGCGACATGGAGCTGCTTACAGGCGATCCGGACAGTTGCCTTGCGGCTCTTGGAGGTTCCCAGGTGACTCCAGGCGACACACAGACACCAGTAATCCTCTGGGCCATGAAAGTCCTCCACTTGCTGTCGTGACACGTTGATCATCACCTCGCGGATCTTCAGCCCTGCAGACAAGACGGTTCAATTGCTTAGGTTAGCTTTCATTACATCGCAAGGACGATCAATCAAAGAGATGAAGATTTGTACAGACAGGGTGATGAGTGAAATCGAAATCTGATAAGATTATCAGCAGTAAACAGATAAATCATTTGCCCGGAGGAGGTGGAGGAGATGCTGCTCGTCACATCGTATAAATATCAGGGGCTTTGTTTGGACAGCTTTAACTGTGGACCTCTGTGAGCGGGTCATGTGACTCAGAGCTGACCACTTCATTCTGAATATTGATATCTACATCATCATAGAACATTGACAAATCCTTGTTTGGAGTTCAGTTTGACAAACAGTTGGAAATTTGCTAGTCAGAATCAGTAAACCACCACACGGGTACAGTGAAGTGACACTAAATGAGGCATTAACAGGGAGGAGGAACACACAAACCACTTCTCCGTAAGCATTCATTTTTTTCTCCTTTGAAATCAAGGTAGAAAAGGGAAACAAAACAGTGCAATTAATTGGTGCATCTGAACACCAGCACTTTTCATGACATTCAAATCATCTACTTCTGCAGCAAAACTTTGAAGTAATGTCACACAGGTCATTCGTTAATATCTGCAGATTGTCTGTGATACAGCCTATAATGAGCTCACGGTGAGATAAGCATTTTCTGAGACAACTGATGGGAATTTTAAAGGTATCTCAATTATGCCGGACTATGCACAAACGATGACAGGCTCGGACCATTAATGTGTAATAGGGCAGCTTTATTGAGTATCCAGGAAATTGCAGCCTTCGGCCAAGGTGTGTGATGTGTGTTCGGCTCAGCAGAAACCCGAATTTCAGCCAGTCAGCTTGACCAAATACATTGACAAATACAGAGAATACAAAGCTATGAGCAGCTAATGTTTAGTGTCTCATCTCTGACCTTGTCACCTGCCACAGCTAAGCCTTATAAAGGTGGAATGGGAAGTGACAATAGCAAACATGCAAAGAAAACTAGAATCAGAGCCTAAGGACAGATGTTGTGGTGGAGGTGGTGCTGATTAAATTACATACATGAGCACCGGCGATGCAGCTGTGTTTGCAGTGAGCTACAGTAACGGCAGCAGCATAAGCAGGACAGATCAAAGAGGCATCCAGAGCGTCAGCGGCAGCACGATCTGAGCTGTCTGCCTGAACCGGCTAATGGGCTTCACTCCATTCATTGCTGATTAAAGTGCAACCTTTCCTCCTTTTTGCTTTTTTCCTCAAAGTTTCCATCAAAGTTGGTGCAAATACATGGTGTAATTGTGACTGTACATCACTAAAGTTAAATACACTGAAACACAGAAAACCATCAGGTAAAGTTTTTACAGTATTACATCCTGGTTAGTTTAGCAACAAGTGTAGTTACTGGTGCTGTCAACTGGTTTAAAACAGCAACACTCCCAGTGGTGTTACTTGGTCAGCAGAGGAGCAGCTAGTCTATCAGTTTACACT
Organism: Monopterus albus; assembly: GCF_001952655.1. Classification (NCBI taxonomy): domain Eukaryota; kingdom Metazoa; phylum Chordata; class Actinopteri; order Synbranchiformes; family Synbranchidae; genus Monopterus; species Monopterus albus. The sequence goes on along the minus strand of NW_018128061.1, from coordinate 332,426 downwards.
GCAGTCAAACAAATTTACATTATTTTAATAAAGCACTCAGTCAATAATTGGCCTTTTTCCACCAGTCACTTGCTTGGAACTCTTTATTTAACTGGCTGCTCCTTGTTGTTCCATTACTGCCAGCTTTATTTAAAGCTGATCTGCTGTCAAAACATGCCAAAAATAACCATATCTTGTTGATGCATTTTTCATGAAGGATCTTTGTCAGCGCAGACCTCGTGTCAAATACATTGTGCTTTCTGTGACTGCTTCACAATAAAAGCCCCCTCATACTTTGCCAGTTGAAAGCTTTTAACATAAAGCAGCAGCAGGTGGAAATGTTATGTTTGCATTAGCAAACAGCACAGCTTTGATATGGCTGTGGCTGTGGCAGCGAAGGGTAAACAGTGAGATGACACAGTGATGTGGATAGCATGCTGCATCATTTCCTGTGCGTCCCTGATGCATACAGTAGGTAGGCTGGTCGAATGGCAGACCCTGGGATCAACAGTGACAACTACTATATACAGCAGAGAAGTAATTCACTGAGCAGCATCACAAACAGACTGATTTCTTGGTCTGAACGTCTGAAAATCGTCACTTTAGCAAACCCTTTAAAGTAAGGAATAAGAATTACAGCTACATATGCTACTATTATTACAGAGCCTTTAAAAAAAATTATATACAATTTCACAAAGGCATTAAATCTATAGAGGTTGCTCTTTACATAGATTTTCTGAACAGCTAACAAGTCACGCCTAACGACACATCTTACAGCAGCTGTTCAAAAATCACTGTAAAGCTGGCCCCTCATGGCTTATTGCTTAATTACACAGCACTACACGTGTAGAGGAGTCATCTCTCCACAGGCTTTTGCCATTATGACGCACATTGCAGACAGCAGCTTAAACATGGACCGGGATTAAATGAAAACTAATAATGTGAAATGAAAGGTTATCAAAGGAGCCCTAATGAAGTAATGTAAAATGTGTTCTGAAGACAGTGTAATCCCCTGCAATGACGGGCTGATATTGTTTATAACATGCACCCACCCACTCCATCTCTTCCTTTCCACCACTTCAAATTAAAGACTTAATGCCTGATTAAGTGAGAGTGGGCAGATTTAACTACAGGAAAATAAAAACACACTCTAGTGAAGGAATCATGAGAAATACACAGTGTCAGTGTATCAGTAAAAGTCGGCCTTTTGGGCTCAGTGTACAGCTGAAGTTAGGGTCCGTCTCAAAAGTACTGTCCAAAACAGCTTTTTAGGTTTTGTTAACCCCCCTCTTCTTTGTTTTTCACAGACATTACAAACCAAACCAATTAAATAACCTCCAGATTTTAAACAAACATTTACATTTTTGCGAATGTATAGTGCATTCCTACTTTTCCCACAGTTAAAATCTTCCATTCTATTTACTGACGTTTTGGTGCAGACCAATCCCAGTTACACAACTTTCTTGCTTCTTTGATTTAGGTACCTGATAAAATATTATTTGACGTGTAGTCATACTTGTACCGTGTGCGTGAGGTGTATAAATGGCACTATTACACAACTGAACAATAATTGTGATATGTGCTCGACCCACTTCCAACTTGAATCCATATCAAGACATTTTTGTGACATAAACCACGTCACAGTCACAGGCTGTCATCTGTCAGTTTAGATTCATGTCTAGTCTTCAAGAAAGCGGGTCATATCTAACATGAGCCCGTCAGAAGGCAGACACCAGGAGATCTGAGTAGAGGAAGACGAGAGGAGCGGGGTGTGCTGCGCTTGTGTTGTTTGCTGTTTTTCTGTTTGTCTGTACTGTTTATATGAGACCATATAAGCACTAGACCCCTGCCGTGTGGTAAATGCTTCTTTTTTCAGCCCAATACATTATTTTAAGAGCAACTTAAAGCCCCATTTTAGCTTAAACATTTTACTAAGCAATGACATGCCCCTTTCTACACAAACTTATTTCTGCTGTCTTCAGCTGTTTTTGTGCCCAGATACATCTGTTGGTCACCAGAATTCATAGAAGCGTGGTTACATATGTAACTCTCATTTCAGTTTCTGATTTATGCATTTAATACCCCTTTCACATTCGATGAGATGAGATATTGCAACTTATTTTGTTTGCAGAATGTCCCAGGGTGCATCATAAATTTTCCATGGGTCCTTAAGAAGGTGGGGT
>NW_018128061.1:309157-330223 GCF_001952655.1 Monopterus albus | reverse complement strand
TGCTTTGGGAAAAAAACATTAGTTGTAATAAGCAATATAGATGAAAACCAGGCTCAACAGACAGTGTATTAAAGTGACTGTATATCTAATTTACTACCTCTAAAATGTGGATTTAGTGTTACTCTGACTGAAAGGTGATATTCTTTGATGGAAGGTGAGTTCAGAAAGTGTCGGTCTGAAAACTGTCAATTTAGAATTTAAAATTGTTAGCAACAAATATTAGCTCACCACTGGATTGTGATATCAGATTTAAGCATAGTGTCCCTTCATTTAAAATGGCTTTTTCACCATCAGACCTCCTCATCTTTATTCATGATGACAAAAACAGAAACAGCTAATGAATAAACAACAGCCTACTATTCCTGATGCAATGCTTCATGCTCAGAGCAGACAAACGGCCTCATGCAGGGTGGACTGAGCTGCAGCTCTGCTGATTCACTCCAGAAGCTCTGGCACACAGTGCGAACATTTCTGACCTCTAAAGCAAAATACAATCTGAAAACAAAAAGCCCATTTCATATTATTATGCAAAAATGAAATGAAAAATAATTACAGTGTTTTTCCACAAACATGTTGCAAAACAAATGCATGAAGTACCAGTAAGAGATATACTCTCACATTTAAGGGCGGCTACTATTTGTTTAAATGAGAGTTAATGGTGTTTCTGCTAAAGGCAAGATAAACAAAGGAGAGGAATCAGAGACACTCTGACTCCCAGGTTCCATCACATTAGGCAGAGATCAAAGAGCTTAGGCCCTTTTCCAGGCAGCCTGAAATGGCACTCAGGTGCACCGTGTTAGAGAAATTATCCAGTGACTGCTCGGTCATGTTGATGACATGCGGTCACTTCCAGCTCCCTGGCTGCCTGTATATTTTCTTTGGACCTCTCCTTCTGCTTTCCCTTCAGGCTAATGCCAGTGGCTCTTGACAGAGCACCACAAAGCCTTGACAATGGACCTCAAGGTGGAGGAGCTTCCACTTGCCCCCTCAATCATGTCCTTTAATGCGTCTCTAATGTAGCCTCTATAAGAGTCAGGAGGAGATATTCCAGTGCTGATGCTCACTTATCATCTCATATCGCCCATGTGCTCTCTTTCTGTCTCTGCCTCTTTTTTGGTCTGTCTGGCATGGGGCCTGCGGTGTGATTTCTCCTGGCTGTGGCCCATTGTTTCGCCTTGGCTGAGTCTATGAAAAGGCCCTAAGGGAGCCATGCAGTGCCAGCTACAAGTGGCTCCTGATCCAAGCGGCTCAGCAGACCTCCACTGGTCTGGCTCGGCTCACCTGAGTCCAGGATGTCTCCTGCTGTGCTGTGGTGATGAGGGATTTTCAGAATTCTGATTGTGTGAGGGCTCCTGGTGAGGCTGCTGTGCACACGGCGGGTGACATGGCGTGGGCTGCGGGTTGAGGTGGATGGATATAGCTTTAGGAGAGCGTCTGTCTGATGTGAACCCAGCTTTAGGGAAATGTTTGTGTGATGTGACATTGCGGCATGCAGCTCAGCATGTGGGGGCTGTGAGGGTTGGCTCAGGACCAGACGCAGACAAACCCTGCTAGACAAGCGGAACAGGCTCCAAGCAACATCTTCAGTCTGGTCCCAGCTGTGTGTGTCATACTTAATCCTGGAACCAAAGGGACACATTACTCTGTGCATAAAAAAATCATGATAATTCAGCCATTAAAATCCTGCAAGTCTTTATTCGTGTTATTCCCCCAGTTGCCTTGTTTATGTTTAACCAAAAACTGCATGTCTGCTTATTAGGAAGCCAGCTTTGCATACACAAGTAGTCTTCACTCTGTGGGCCATTTCGTTTATTTCGCTTCCATTACTTTAACTAATAGTTTGTGACACTGAGAGACCCTGAAGCATCTCACTTACCCCTCAACAGGCCCCACCTTTTTTCTTTGTCCTGTAACTCTTAGCTGGAGAAGATCATAATACAGAACAGTGACAGAGCATCAACAGGAAGGGATATCCATACTTCCTCTATCCACCCTGCATTCATACGCTTTCCCTCAATCACTATCTCTTCATCACTGAATTTGCAAGAGCTGCTACTGTCTCCTTCTCGAGACACCTAACCTGGTATCTGTTTTCAGCCTCTCTTTCACTCTCCCACCACCCTCTCCATTTCCAGTGTCCTCTTTCTCCCCAGTCCCCTCTTTCTCTTATCTCTCCATCAAAGTATTGTCCTTTCAGCTGAAGTGTATAGGCACGGATATCCCCTCTGTTCCACCTTCCTCTCTCCTCTTCTTTCACCGTGTCCTTCAATAATCTCTTGAGTTTTATCACTCATTTCCATCTCTCAACCCTCTTACAGGATTTCACCTGAGACAAAAAGTCATCTGATAGGTCAGCAACCGAATCTGTGTTTTGTTTACAGCTGCTGCTCTTTTTTAATTTTATCTATGAAATTTTAAACCTCTGATTTAGTGTCTGCAAAGTCTCGATATAAGTAATTCTAAGGAGTTCATCGGTGTGGGCTGTTTTCCTGAAGTGAGGTTCAAATCTGGGAAGCGATTCTTACAGTGAATATCCAGCTGAACCTTGTCTGTGTGTGGTTTATCAAAAGGATGTTCTTTAGCTTAAAGAACTCAGGAAACTGCTTGTAAAATTGTATTGCTCTTTAGGTTGGGAAGTAGAGGGAAGTCTGGGCATCTTTGCTTAGACTGCTGTCCCCGGGACCCGGTTCCGGATAAGCGGAGGAAAATGGATGGATGGAAATGGAATTCAGGACATAGGCAATGTCCTGATAAGAAAACATACATGGTGACCTGACCCCGCGCTTGGAGGGGTTGCCTGGCAGAACAAAGAGCAATAAAACTGCCATGAATAGTATAAGTAGTTCTCGAGGAGCTTACTGCAGAGACACTTTTGAGCAGCTGTTGGATGCTCCTTCTTGCAAGAATAAGGAAAGATACCTCGATAACTGTCAAAGCCTCAGCATTCCTTCGTCTCATGATATTAAAGTTTTCTAACACTTAGCAACTGTAAAGAGATAAGGAAATAATTGTTGTTGTCCAGGAAGGTTCAAGGATTTTTTTTATTGTCAACTCACCATATGTGCAAGACATAGAGAAAATCAAAATACCGTTTCTCTCTCACCTAGTATTGGGTGCCATAACATTTAGGAACTAAAACAGAATAAAGTAGAATAGAATAAGAACTGGATTGATATAATTAGGATAAATCTAAACTGCCAATAAGCTGTGACTCAAAACCGTGTACAGTCAGTGACAGAAGTGCAAACAACAATAGGAGAAGCCAATCAATTGTACCTTTTTCTGGGCAAAACCCAAACTTGGGTTTGCAAGGTTATCGTCACGCTGACTTGGAAGCTGGGACTTAAATATTCAGAGTCATGATTGTAGATCAGTGACATAATGTAGTTTAAACATGAATCTGGGATTTAGGATGTTAAACTGCATTGAAATTTAACTCGTCTCTTTGTTACGCTGCATTTCACCTTCAGTTTCAGGAAACATTTTCAGTCATTGTCAGACATTCTCTACAGACACCTCTCTCCATTTGTGTTTATGTGGGACGGCCACTAATTGGTCTTCTGTTTCATGGTTTCAAGTTAGACCAGTTACAGTCAGTGCTAAACTGAGGGCCGACTTTGAATCTTTCAACGCCAGAAACCATATTTGCTCAGCAGCATAAAACCAACAATCTCTCTCATGTGCACTCGATACAGATTTACACCTTTTCTCAAACAGCTTTGCACACCTACAGCGAAACTTGCAAGCAACACAAGTAGCGCTCGGAATTGCTTCTAAAATGTGTGGGGAACTATCTTTATACATCCATGCCAATAAAATACTGTAAATTCGATTCCATTTACTTTCTCAAATTCCCATTCTGACTCACCACTTGTAGACTGCAGCAATAAGCCTCCCAGTGGTCGACTTCTACATACTGCTCTCTTTCACTCACCGTTTTTGTTTTCAAAGAAAAAAAACTACATTATAAAGCAGCTGATGACAACATATGGCTTAACAATGGAAAACACAAATCTAAAATATACATCTGAAGTGTCTGTTGCACTATGAAGCATGTTACTGTGTCCAGAACATGATCTAATGTAAGGCAGAAACTTTTTGCATCAAACCTATTGATACTTGTATTAATACTCAACACAATACTACTGGTGGTATCAACACTACAACAGTATTGATCCACCAACACTTTCTCTGTTATCCCCTCTAACAGGAAGGAAGTCAACCCCTTTGCATGTCATGGTGTGCCATTATTATGACACGTGGGTGTTTTTGTGTTCTGCTATTTTCATACCCAGCACAGTGTGTGTGGCACAAAGGTGCATGGAGAGTCACAAAAAGACAGCAGCTTCATTCAAATGAGGCAGAACATTGTGAAGTGTTGGTATTTTGGTGAAACCTGGTGCACAGACATGCTGAGAATAAACATGGGAGGACCGGATTAGGCTTTGTGCAGCCTCCCACTGCTGATAAGTTGGCGAGTCTGTAATGAGTGCACACTAAATCATTGGGAGTAAATGTGCAACAATTTTAAGAATAATACTAATAATGTAAATAAACTGTTCCAATTAACACTTACAAAGAAGTAGATGTGATCTAAGAAGCATCGGTACTTTCAATGGATGATACCGGCATCGGCCACCCACTAGTGTTTAATACTGAAAATATGAAAGCCTTCTCCTTCGGGGTGATAAATCTGCAGTTTACAGCTTTTAAAATCAGTGCACTGGACAGAGTTGTTGTGCACAGTGATTTGCTGTGCTTGCATTGACTAAATCACATGCAAACTGCAGCAGGTCGCTGCAGAATAACCACACTGACTTCTGCACTTCATTTGCCATCTTGCAGATCCACTGGACACAAACAATTCATGGTGGAAAACAGTGAGACGACCAAAAGTTCACTCCATTCTAATTACCACTCCTTCCTGCTCTCATCCATACACACTAGATTAGCAGTAGGCAATACTCCCATGTGTCATGGACTTGTTTTTGTCTGGCAAAAGTGATATTCTTATGCTACTTTTTGGAATATAATGCAGCAGAATTACAAATGTCACTTCTCATTGATCCCGTTATATCATCATATCACATTCATGTCTTAAACTATTACTGGTACTGTAGGTTAAATGCAGGAGACCACTTGAAAAGTAAAACAACTGGGCAATGACACAAGAGACATGCCATAAATCTAACTCTGCACTTTCTGAAGCTCCACTGTTCCCTTTGAAATGCTGCACCATCTGCCTTTGGCTGCAGATTTGTTGTGCCTTATTATATTCACAACATTATTTTCCTCTTTGGAGAAACTCTCTTCTCCCCTTTTACTGAGCTATTTTCAAAATGTCACTCTGATTGTCACAGCTGTTCAAAAGGTATGAACCAGTAATGACACTGGCTGAGAAGTTGAATGTTTATTGCTTCATAGTCTGCTTTAGCGCTAACCTTCCTGTTTCTTGATTATCCTATCAAAAACTTTTACCTGTCACCCCACAACAGTATTAACTGGGCCTCTCATGAGCCTTTGCATTTTGTAAAGGCTACATGTGTGTATTTCAACAGAAGGTTTTCTGGAAGCTACACATGGACCATCAACCAGCAGAGGGTGGTAGACTTTTGTTTCCGCACCTGGAAACCTTCAAGACGGAATACTGGCATTGTTTACTCTCACTTGGACTAACCATTAGTAGATGCAAAGACTAGCTAGCCCTGATAGGGTAGCCACTTCCCTCAGCTGGCTGTGAAAGTCAATATGCCAACTTTAGCTGTACCACTGTGATATTTAATTATTATTATGATTCATCCTATGAAGAGGAAAAAATTCTGACACGCTTGCCTTTTGTCAGGACATCTTGAGCCATCCCAGACGCAGCATCGGTCATCGTTTATTATGACGCGTGATATGGGACAAATTGTTGTGTCTGGTACCTAGTGTTCGAATGTCCTGCTGTTATCAGTCTTAAATCGTGTAGTTCGAACCCGCCATAAGGTTACGTCACAAGCGACATGACCAATGATGGACGGACCTGAACTCGGCTCTATTTATGAAAAAGACAAGTGGGGTTTAGTTTTTTTCTGTTTTATTGTTCTGTTCCAGATTATTTACCTTTATTATTGTTTATTTGTGGTATTCTACTGTATACCTTGTAATGCTTGTTCATATTAAAATGATAAAACTGTTTGGGGAAAAAGGAATGATGAAAAACACTCAAGCTGAGAACTAGGTGGGAACATTGATACCACTTCCATACAGACTAAATGAGAGGCAGCACCAGCAGCTCCTACATTAGCTTAGCATAAAAACTGGAAACATGGAGCAACAACTAGAGTAACTGGGCCTATCCAACGGTAACTAAATCAACAAGCTGTATGTGACTTGTAAAAACAACAAATATGTTTTTTACGGGCTGGTTTGTGATGAACTATTTCCTGGTGAGGACCCGTGACTTCCTGGAAGAACTGGTCCAAACCCAGAAATAGTCTTTCTGTGTGCTGGGTTAAGTCAAACATCTTAGCATACAGACATGACTATTGAACTTTTCATAGCATAACTTCCACAATGTCAAATTTTGGCCAAAGCATTTTGGTTTGTCAGTGCTCATAACTGATTAATTCATTTCACCGAACAAGCGCTCACTACATGTCATCCTTCTGCAAGTTGTCAATAATGCAGTCAGTCCTCACAATGTGCATTGTGCCATATCTTTCAAACCACATTATTCAATTAAGAAAAACTAATAACAACAGACAAAGCAAAAAACACTCTTAATCAAAGTGTGAGAAATGGTTTTTATTTCCACCAGAAGCATTTCTTTACTGATAGATACAATATATTTCAGGCTGACGGCACATCATTGCCAAGCTAATGGCATGAATAGCACAACAATTTTATTATTCATAATAGCTGCATAATGACAATAAAGGGAAATTCATGAGAAAAGCTGCAACTTACACTATATCCTGCTTTCAAGCTTTAGAAAAGAGACTGCGTAGCCACTCGTGCTCTGTAGAATGTCTACACTGAATACAAACTGAATGTACATCGAAAGAAAGAAATGAGCCTTTTATCTCAGGGAAGGAAGCTTGTACTTAAACTACTAACCTTTGTGCTACAAAATACATAAACCACAAGTCAAGAACATCTAACACTTCTGGATTTGTTGCTGTCACCGGGAAGTGAGGAGGGTTAACTTACCTGCACGGTGGCATCCAGCTCTAAACCAGTGTGGTCTGCCCAGAAAAGCCTGCTGTCCAGACCCCAGCGTTTTCTTTGCGCTATGACAAACATTTTTAAAGTATGTGTCTTACATATAACAAGAATTAAGATTTATTTTGCACTTATTTCTTTTAGTCATATATGTCAAACTGCAACATTTCAGGAACCTGCGGGCTTGGAAACTAAGCATAGTTGACATTTTGGACAGAGAACAAATTTTCTTCTCTATTAAATTTTAAGACTTCACAAGACAAATGCAGCTCACACTCGCTCATTGCCATTGGAAGGTGAGCACCTGGGATTGGCTCACTGAAAAGGTGAGTTGTGGGTATAAAATATTTATCCATTACATGCTGTTCAAACATCTTTTTACTCTGCTACCCTTCTTACTGATTGAGAAACACAGCATGATTCATCCAGTTGGAACAGACTGCATATTGTACCAGTCTCCTCAAGCTTATGGCAATAGCAGTCCAAGCTATTCACAGAAGCTGTAATGGGTATTTTCTTCCTTCTGTTTTTACATTTATTTTCCTTATCTGTCACTCTGTCACCTGTAAGGCATATCTGAGTGACGACTGAATCGGAGAAAAAGAACTCCACATATAGCTAAAATATATGTGTTAGCTGCCTCTGGGCAGACACGCTCTCTGTCCCTTGCCTCAAAAGCCCTGGTGAAACAATGCTGGGGCATGTGTTGCTGAGTCTGTTTGCATTTAATTCACAGCTTAGTCTTTAATAGCTACACCCCCCTGCTTGCTGCTGACCCTGGGGGCCATTCTACTACCCGAGCCAGACTATAATAGCTTGTACTGACATACCGCCTCCTACAGATGAAGCTGGATAGACAACCAGAAGTGTCTCATTTTCTCAAGATGTAGTTAATGACAGATGTTTAGAAACACTCCCAAAATTCTGGGTCAGGGCGTGAAAGAAACCTCTGCATCCCACACATGTGAATTCTAAAGCATTCCAAGCAATAAAATCACAGATTATCCCCTCAGAGGGGTTTCAGCCAGAATTATAATACAATCAAATGCAGTTGGGCATAGATATGTACTGTATGTGTGTGTGCACAAGTGCTAAAAGAAAAGAAAGAAAATTAAAAAAGACTGAGGGCAATGGAGAAAGAGTGAATTAGTGAGTGAGGGGGAATAAAAGGAAAAAGTGGGACAGAGAAAAACACAAGCAACTTTCCAATCATGTAGCATTTGTGCAAAGAGCCAATTATCTTTTAAAAGATAAAAGTGAGAATGATGTGCAATCAAACAAGACTAAGAGTCTGCAGTAGGTTCACGTCTTTGTGAGGCTGTACTTAGGCAGAGCAGAGCACTGAGCTAAATGCTAATGTCAGCATGCTAACATAATATAATGAAAATATTACTATGCAGAAGAAACTGGGTCATGTTGTTCACCACCGTAATTTAGCATTTTAGCATGCTAATATTTTCTGTTTAGTGTACATTTTAGGACAAATTAAAATGTTGACCTGGTTTCATGGCATTCCATCCAAAGCTTGTTGAAGTATTTCAGTCTGGAAGAGGTGGACCAAGCAGCTGGAGGACTGAACAGAAAATCTATGTACTCTTTGAATGTAGACATGCAGATGGTCATACGCCACCTGCTGAAGAAATATATGTAATGCTCCAATATACTGTATGGTGTCAGAGATAAAAAGGGTGTGACAGGGCATTGGGCCTGAACTGGTAAACCAAATGATGAAGTGGTCATCATATGCTGTTTTCACCTGTAGCAATAATGAACAGGAATTAACTGTAGTATTCTATTTGCCAAAAATGCTTATCTGAAAAATGATCAAAGAATGGAATTAGAAAATCCATATCAAATTATTATCTCTACAAATTATGAACATTTTAACACAATTTAACTAAAAACTATCAAGAGAGTTTTACATTACTCTTGTTTCACAATATTGCTGTTTTCCATTTTAGTTCCAAAAGCCATTACAATTTACCGGAACAAAACAAAGAAATGGAGGAAGGTCTAAAAGTGAAAGCAGCTGCTATTAAGAGGGAATCATTTTTACACTCCTGTTCCTTTATCATTAGATTGAAAGGTAGGATGTGGAATCTTTTATTTGGGGTTAAAATGATTGAAATGCCTGACAAGGACATCTCCACTGTGCACACATGATGTGTTAAGCAATAATAGTTTGTGCGTCCGCAGCTATTTGCTGCTTTCAGAGGAAGGCTGTTGGAGCGTGCAGTCACATCCAAGTGTGGGCAGTAAAAGATGGCCAAGTCTTATGTTCTTAAAAATCAACTGAAATTGGAAATAATTTGGGGACATTTTGTTCTCTTGAGGCACATACCAATAAAGTAGCTGTTTGTACAATAAAGTAACAGTTTGTAGATATTTTTATGTCATGACAGAAGGATACGACTTCTTCCTATTTTGTAGTTGATCTTTTATGTCAACGCACTAAACGGCTCCATTTGTTTTCACTTTGCTCTCTCCTGTGTCTGATCACAAAGCTATGCACTCAGATCATCAATGACAAGACAAACATACCCTTTAAATGAAGCCTAAACCCTGGTGAGAAGTTTTGACAACTACACAACAGAGCAACTACTGTGTGATGAAGCAGAAGACTTGGAGGCAGCAGAAACAAGATGTAAACGCAGCATTGAGATCTTATCAACATTTAAAGATCATTTACAGTATTTACACTGCAGAGTAACATTAACATTCATTTATTGTCATGTTTCCAGCCACCTGGTGAATATACATCCAATATTCATTCACTTTTTGCTCTGTATTTGGTCTCCACCAATTCCTGATCTAGGAGCTGTTACAGACTCCACTGTATTCACCAGTTAATCAATACCTTTGTCTGGATGCCATTACAGTGTTTATTTTGGTGGTAAATGATGCTATGAGAACAGTGAGCATGAACCTGAAGAGCAAAGTTGCAGGGCAGAAAACCAAAACAATGGGTTGAAACATACTCTAAAGGGGAACTGCAAGGTTTGTCACTATGATCAACCCCTTTCACATTACACAAGGTAATGTTAATGCAATGTTATTATAAACATACAGATTCTAGCTATTTTAAGCAACTAAAACTATTTTGATAAAGTAAGACTGTCACCACGGTCAAAAGAAATGCTGCCAAGAGATGGCACAAAGCACAGTCTAACTACAGAAATGAGAATACGGACAGGAGGAACAAGTCATGAGTTGATGCAAACACTTTCTACCAGTCTCTCCCAAAACAGCATGACTCTTTTTCTGCCTTCATTAAATGTAAACTTTGCAAGATCTCCTTGTCCATGTGAAACACTGCTACCTTAACTCTGGGCACAGGTGCTACAGCAACAATCTGAAGTGGTGATAGGCAGGAAACAGCCCTCAGAATAGCATACGTTAACGTTTCACCTTCCACTACACCAGCACCACATAATTGTGGAGGTACTTCCATGCACAAAAACAACTAACTTGGCTAAGAGTCCTTTTCGGACCTGGCTACTTATAAAATCACCTGAAGGGGAATTCTTCTCAAACTGGGACAAAGCTTCACTGTTATCTTTATGGTTTCCTGTCTATCTGTGATGCTCCTACATTTTAGTAAAGATCAAGGTTACAATAAAGACTAATAAAAACCCTAATTGCACATTTGTCCTACTTTATAATATCTTCCAGCAGATTGTGTTTAGTAGGACAAATCCTGACATAGTCCAGCTCAAACAGAGCTTTCTACTCTGTGAGGCACTAGACCAGGTGGGTTTTTAAGATGCCCCCCTTTTCAGCTTTTGTTCTCTCTCCCTCAGCTCCTCTCCTTCTGTCTCTCCTTCCTTCTGTCTATCCCAGTGGAAACAGATATGAAAGGCGATAAGGAGCCAGATGGGAACACAGCTATGAATCCAGACTTGAAGCAGTAAAAATGCAGAGGTCCACTGTTAATTCAAGGGAGAGATACTGATTGGTGCTGTGTGTTTAGAGAAGCAACAACGCTGTGGCACTAACAGTGGCCAAAGCAGGTCCATACATATTTGGCCTTCATCCTGACCTCTTTCACCAAGTTATAATCTGATTAATAGATGGTCAGAGCAAACCTAGCTCTATTTATTGCCTAACAATTGCATGTTTTCTGCTCAGGTGGCTAAAAGATAACTGGTTTTGAAAAACAGGATGACCCATTACAATCCTGATTTCTTCAAAAATCAGAAAAACACTTTAATGGTTATGATGCTTAAAACACAACATTTTCCCCCACTGGAAAAAAAACAAGAACCTTTTTATAACATTTACTTGAGAATAATCCTATACGATTAAAAAGCAAAGGGAAAAAGAAATTATAACTCAGTTTTTGTATTGTTGCTATTCAATTAGCAGGTGCGTCCTTCCTGCTGCTGCCAGTCTGTACAACCAGCATTTCTCCCAGTAGTACAGACAAAAAAGAAATAAAGAAAAATATCTTTGAATGAATTCAAGTTAAAGCAACAACAAGTGCATTTCTGCAGGCTGCATCAGTAAAACACACCAGTTCAAAGTCCAACACCTTGATGCCTTTCGTGGTCTAACAACTGTCTTTTGGGTTTAGATCACATGTCACACACGTGTTAAAGAACTGAGGCAAATATATTAGCAGAGCTGGATGTAGCCATGGACACTATCATAAAGCCCCTTTGGCAAAGTTCATTCTTACCACTTCAGTTCCTTCTAACAGAAATGTGAATTGTATCATCTTCCTTCTAACAGAAATGTGAATTGTATTATCTTATAATTAGTCCCATAATGTATTGTATAACTTATAGTGACAGGAGAAGGGATTGACAGGAAAAGAACTGAGTTCAAAACTGTGTATATCTGTATATTCTGTGTGTGTATAAGGCATATTTATGTCTGTATATACGTAATAGTGCTCGCTGTACCTGTCCCCAGGTCGGTGTGCTCCTGAGACATGTGCTGGCTCTGGTGGACCCATTCACCGTTGCACTTGAAGAAGATTTGGAGAGCGGGTCGAGCTTGACACCGGAGCTTGATGGGGTTACTCTTGACAATGTAAGCATCAACGGGCTCTTCCATGAAGTGGGGCAGTGTCCCAGATTGGCCATGCTGCAGGGCTTCACCTCGGGAACCTGAGGAAAAAAAATGAGAATAATATGAGACTGTGTATAAAATAAACATGAATACTGAAAAAGAGAAATGCTAGATAATACAAAACTCCACTGCAGATGCACAGTGTTTTCCTGAGCACAACAGTCTTTAATATTTTAAGTAAACATGGATGTACACATAATGCTACAGGAGAAAGCTGAGCTCAACTTTATTTTGCAAACCTGCAAAATGTTTATAATAAAAAGAGAAGTGGGACAGGAACTGAAACATGCAGCAGATTTTATCCCAGTGCAATTTTACTATAGCGATGAGTAGACATACGTTTTGACAACAACCTTCGTTGCTGGAGAGGAAAGACACAGCCAGTAGTTAAAATGTCAGCAAACAGGCTCCACAGGTCAAAGAACAAAAAGCCAAAGCAAAACTAAACAAAAAAAGCAATTAGTGGAATCACTTGAAGAAGAAAAAGACATCTGAATGGTGATTAGGCAGATCTACAGCAGTCCCATAAAGACGTATGTGATCTCTCAGATGTTGGTGTTCACTGAAGTCAGAATGCCAGAAAACACACTGGGAACACATTAACAGGCACTACTCCCCTTCTTCCTTTGCCTGTCTCAGGTGCGTTCCAGTCAGTGCACGTTTTGCTTCTTCTGAGGCCTCACAAGTGTAATTATACTCCGACTAATCCCCTAGTTTGCTGGAACCTCTTTCATGCAAGTGTGAAGGGTTTAGTGAGGTAAACCGTCCTGCACACGCCCCTCCTGATCCCAGCTCCCCACTGCATGTTTTTCCACAGTGATGGGTGTACCACTGAAAACCCCATCAGGATTAGAGAACCCACTCTCTCTTTCTCCCTTCCACTCTCTAGCTAATCTAATCCTCCTACCTTCCCTGCTGGATGTCTCCTGATTGAGGGGGATAGATAAAAGACTGTGTGATTCCCTGGCTGTAAAAATCACAGCACTTACTCAGTGTTCCTCTCCCCTCTGTGCAACACATTCACATTCTCTCCTTCATTCCTGGAACCGAGGCTGAACAAAGAGATATGCTTTTAATTTCAAAATGACTAGCCCCGGGCATGCTTTTCATCTACGGAGTGCTTCAATTTGTTTTGCACATGGAGCATTGACATGGTGTGTTTGTATTTGGATAGATGCAAAACATAGACGTGAGTGCACATCCAGATGATGATAGATGGGCGCATGAAAACACAAACACACAGCTGTCAAACAAAGCCACAGCCCTCCAAGTAATGACTCATTTGTTAGTAGATCAGGTATTGTACTAATGTTTATCACATGACAGTTTAATGCCAATTATCAACATCAACAGCAGCGAGGTTTCATTACAGGCCCTATTTCAAAGTTTGCTGTTTGTTCGCTTTTCAAATGTTCCTTTTTTATGTAGCAGGTGGGAGAGAACTGCAGCAGACAGATTAGGAGACACACAGGAAAGGAAACTCTGGTGTGATTTAACCTCAGGCTGGTGATGAGACATGTGACTCTAGAGGGAAACACAAGCACTTAACTGTCTCTGGGAACAGCATAACGTCAAAAATAGCTGAGTATAGATCACAAAGAGCAACACTGAGCACGGTCTATAGGATGCCGCTCCACTGCTGCGCCTTGCGGTACACATGGCAATGAGATGACTTGCACCGTTAATCATACGAGCTGCGGCTCAAACAGGACGTGAGGTCGTCAGGGGTGGCGCAGGTTTCTGTTTGCTATCCGACCATTCTCCACTCACTAAGATCATGTGGCTGTTGCGGGGCTGAGTGATTTGCATGTCACTTCCCAGGACATGCCAAAGACCAATATCTCACCTCAATATGCTTCTCCACTGTCATTCAGGAGACTGCTGTGCCCTGCACTTCAGTTTTCACAGTGATCTACAACCAATTCTTCAGCCTGGCAATAACACATAAGAGGCACAGATACATCCAGCCCCGTCTGAGAGGAAAACAAGACATCACTGCCAAAGGGCTGAGTGATGACACCCTCGCTCTTTCTTTCTCACACAAACAAGCCTTTGTCCAGGAAACCACCAGTCTGCTAATCCTGCATCAGCTGCATTATCTGTAAGAGAACCCAGAGATGTTTTAATTTCCCTCAAATGCAGTAAACACTCCATCTTTTTACATGCAAAATTAAAAGCAGTGAATAAGTGTGGTCTCTTATGCCACTTCAATTTATTCATATCTTTTAGTGAAAATCTAAATGAAATGAGGGGTAAGAGCCCCTAGCTGACTTGAATAATTTGGTAAAGCCTTTGGGTGGTAGCACAGGCTGCTTCACACAGAGTAAGATGATGACTGCTCCAGCACACTCACAGTGGTTCAGAGAGGCTGAAGGCAGCAGCCAGCCTGATGTTTGCCAAATTCTCCTCCGCATTCAGCACACTGCAATCTCATGTCCTGGCAGATAAACTGCAGCCCTGTTTCCATCTCAAACACCAGCTGATCCAATGAATAACCAACTTCTTGACACACAGATCATAAAGGATTAGGGTCCAGAGGATGGTAACCATCTCTACAGAAACACTGTGCACCAGCAGGTGTGTGTTTTGGTCCTGCTGCTTTTTGCTCTGTATCCCAGCAGCCAGAGGAATGTCTACACAAACCCCATGCCATCACGTTTGTAGATGTCATAGACCTTCCTTATCAGCACAGAGCTCACACTCAACATCATGGCCAAGTACTGACTGAGTTCACCCACTGATGCAACAACCCAGCAGCGGACTGAGAAATAAAGCCAATGCAGCAGTGCAGTTCCTCAAATGGCCACGTCAGTCCCCATAGACTCCCATGTTAAAATGCCCAACTTTACCAGCAGAACTAAATAAATATGCTTACAGCCTTGTAAAAAAAACGATTTCAGTCTCTATGGCTAATTTCCCCCTCCATGACAACTGTACGGGTGGTGAATTTATATATAATTTGCCCATTTTAAATATATTGAGACTAAAATTTAGGCATAAATAAAGGGAATAGCTGATTTAAGCAAAAGGTGGGAGGGCCCTGCCATAGTTAGCTAGCTGCTAGCAGTCTAACAAGCTCCACTCATGCTCCAACTCGTTGCCAATTTTTGGATTAGCCAGCGGTACCGACATGGCAACGACCAGACTTGAGCTTCAAAACCATTCTGAAGAAAACCGATGGGTGACATCACGGAAGGTTTGTCTATCTTTTATATATACGGTCAATAGCAGCAACTAATGTCTGCATTAGCATTACACGATCAAAGAAATGCTAGAGGACTTCACAAGACAACAAGCAGCAGAGTGTCTCACACATCCACAGCTGGTAGAGAAACAGAGGTACCTTGCAGGAGGATCCTCTTTGTTGCTGAGGATACTGCCTCCTGCCTTGGCTGCCCTTTACAGGAAGTATTATAATATCTCATTAACACACTAACCCTTTGTTTATTGAAAACAAGTTCAATCAGATGGCCTTTAGAAAATGTGCCCCAAAACAATTAGCCTGGATTGAAACGGGCCTTTGTGCAAGATCTGGTCCACAACTGTGGCTTCATGTTGTCATGTTATTAAAATGTAACATTTAAGGATTTCCTTTACTTCTTTTGAGACACGTTGTGTAAGCAGCAGCCTGCATTTTCTAATCATGCTGAATTAAACTTACAGTATGGAACAGAGAGCTAGACGTCAGTGCCACCATCTGCTTGTATCATTACAGTAGCATGCTATGCTGCAGTGGCTACAGGGTTATGAGCTACCTGTTGTCACCGAGTCGGACCTGGCTGTGGGTAAACAGGTCTGAGAATGTTGATACATTCAAAAGAAACACTTTAGCATCAGTGTGAAAGAGCTACAGTGGATATAAGACCTTACACTTGCAGTTTCACTAACCACAGCAGTACCACTCTGGTGATTCTCAATTCAAGTTTACGCATTCGTGTCTCTTTCTTTGCTTGAGATTTCCATTGCTCTTCACAAATAATGTTCACGGAAGGAGAATGAATTAAAATATGCACTGTCACAATGGTACAGGTGAGATCAACAGGTGTGTGAGGTACCAAAAGACTCATCACTCACTAATACTGTGAATGCACATGGCAAATGACCAGCATGAACAAGCAGCAAAAAGAAGACAGTGCGCGTCTGTTTGTGTTTGTATGAAACAAAGAGAAGAGAACAGGGGGGGGAATATATGGCTTTAATAAAATGCAACATTGCCTTAATGTGTTATCCAATAATCAGTGGCCTGAAGCTTAACATATTTTACAGTTCATCTCAATTTCAGAATATGAGTCAGTGGCCATCCTGCAATATCCCTGAAACTGCTGCAGTTTGAAAATAACTAAAATTAAACAACCGGAAAAAACTGAACAGAAGCACTAAACGTTTATCAATGACTTTAACCCACCAGACATCATTCAGGATTAATACGCAGGAAGCAGCTGTTATGCCATAAATTAATATACAAATCAACTAATTAATTCTTAGTTTGCAAATTTACAGTCAGCGGCAAAATTATTTATTAATTGCCATGCTGACAGTTAACAGGTTTAAGGAATAAGGTTCATGGTTCGTCGGTGGACGGGGGTGCATTTTATTTGCTGTTATGTGTCTTTGGCTCTGTGTAAACACTGACTTTCAGGCTAATGTGTCGGTGTAAATACAGGAATAACTACAGCTTGGCAATGGTTAAAGCTTCATTAATTATATATGCCCAGTGTGAGGTGTCTTCATAGGCAGCACTGACGCAGATCCGTGCAGCAGATGGAAGGTCTAGATTGAGGATCAGGGGTGAAGCTAGCAGAGAAGATGGGGGTGGAGGGAGACTGGTGAAGCAGATGATAGGTGGGTGTTGAAGACAGTGAGAAGCACTGGGGGAGCATCTGTTCAGATCAACTGAGTGCGCAGCACGAAGTCAAAAAATAATGAGTGGCATCTTCACGGAATGCTTTTAAACCTGCCAGTCCAAACAGAAAGGCACTTGGTTTTGGCTCCTGGGCCAACTTTGGCCCACCACAGGACCACAGCCTCTGCGATGCACAGCCCCCACACTCACTTCTTCTCTGTCTGCCTGAATGACAGGTATGGCACAGGGAAGAGACAGACAGAGAAAGATTGGATTTCTTGATCTGCCAGCACAACAGCAAATGGGGTGAGAAAGGTGGAAACGTGAATGCCTGACTGTGTTCAGTGTTCAACCACATCACAACCCATCAACCCACAGGTTCAGGTGTTCCTGTGACAAGCTAACAGGTAATGAACTCTTTAGGAACCAGCACTGTGCACACCAGCTGGATCGGCACAGAGGCTGCCATGGTGTCAACAAACTTGTCAAACTGAGGCAGGATTATGCTGAAGGTGGTAACCAGGCATATATGTCTGATTGTCTACAATTACTCACAATCACATCCATGTTTCCTTCTTGATACTATCCCTCTCTGTCCCCCAAGTCTCTCAGTGACTTCATTCAGACTGCAGCGATGCTTGGGGCTACAGTGCTGTCTGAGTTGTAACCTCTTTGCATTTGGAGAACAACGAGCAAAACATTTCTGCTCTGCCTCTGTGACTCGTAAAAACAGCATGGCCTCAACAGAAAGAGATGCCAGAGCGCTTTGTTCAAATATTAATTCAAAGTTCTCATCTGTCATCTCAGGACATAACACACATGCACACACACAGACAGTCACATACTGTGTGCGCTACAACTGAAGCACTCTCAGGCAAAGACAGATTTCTTCGCACATGGTGTCCAATCAAAAGGAGAACAGACAAATGTTGACTCTTTGCTCTGATCAACCACTTCACACTCAGACTTCATTTTTCCTGTGTTGATTCAATGACTTTTGCTTGTTTCTCTCTATCAGCAATGACCTGCTCTGCAAAGTTACGCTCACATGGAAGTCGCTGTGTATGTGCCAACTGTTATCTGTCTGTCCTGTAGCCCCAGTGGAGAAGCAGGAGCCTTGTTTAAAGAAACCTCAGAGAAACAAGCACCATTCATACACTTCACCATCAAGATTCATCCTGTCTGTGAGCTGGGGGACAGTAAATGTTTGAGTGTTAGATCAGGCTTAGTTTGCATCAGCATTAGATGAAGGGACAACTTAGACTTTCAAAGCACAAACAACAAGAGCACAGTCTGTTTCTGATGCTTTGCTCACCTTCTTTAAAGTCATGCTTTGGTGTATTAACAGTAATTATACAATACTTGGTGCAAATTTGACACTTTTGGACTTTTTGCCCTGGAATTTGTCTCTCAGGCAACACACAAGACTTTCACAAACAGAAGATGCTGAGAGAAAAACTACAGTGTTTCCACCTTCTTTGCATTTTAAAAGATTAAAACAAACTTTAATTTGTGTTTATTCACAGTTATTTTTCAAAAAATCTGCATCAGTCAAAACAAAGGGCAGTAATCTTTGGATTAAGTATGACATTTTCTTCATCTCCATGTCTAAATATCAGGATGATACTTTGGCATTTTGGCCCTTATTAGATACAGTAGCTGATACAGAGTCTTGAAGAAGACAAAGAACAAGGGGAGAGAGAACAGGATATGACAAGTGACAAAGGTCTCCATTTGGATTCGAACCAGGGAAACTAGCATCCGTGATTTCAAGTGGTGTAATAAAAAAAGAAGAATATTTGTTGTCAGGATTACAATTTTTTAGAAAGTGTAAGTGTGGAATGGAACGTGCACAAACCAGTGGATGTATACAGTGCTTGTGTATGAGTGTGTGTGTGAATGCTTGTCACCCACAAACACCCAGGTGGTATATGTGTCTTCATCGGTGTTGTGACAGCTTGCCAGCCTGGTTTTGGCAGGCGGGGAGATAGTGCTTCCCTCAGCTCCCCTGATAATCAAAGAGTAAACATGCTGGAGCAAAAGTGGGTTACCTGGATGTCAAACTGACAAGAAGTCTCCCGCCCGCATTGCATCCACAATTTCTTTGTTAAATTTTACTCATATACACATTAATACTAGGAGTGAAACAAACTCATCTAAATAAATGCCACAGAGATTTGAATATGACTTTTATACTTATTATGCCAAAAAATTCACTGAAACACTTTTTCCTCCATCAAACAAATGAGTGTAAACTAAAAATGTGACAAACAGGCTTAAGACTCATGTATATCTGAACAGAGAGCAGGGATAATCCCAGAAAATCCACTCTAACTTGTAACTCTGCTTTTCGGTGACTGGGCGTCAGTGGCATACAGGATCAACTTAAACAGAAGCTAGTTTATTAAAAACATGGCCTTGACATTGTCTTGTTATGTGTCAGCTTCAGTATTTTGTTTGTGCAAAATAAAAAAACCTTAAACATTGCCTGTACTACTCAATAAAAGAGGAATCTTTGCTTTGTGTGATTAATATGTCACCTGATCTCTTATTGTGATATTTACATATGCTCATTTTCCAGACCCCCAGTTTTAATCTATAATAATTTCATAAAATCAAACAGCTGTTTTGAATGTTATCACTAGAGATATAATAATACTTGTAATTTCATGATAACAAATGTCTTGATAATACTGTGGGGCTGTGTGTGTTTACCAGGATATTACTGTACATGTGGGCATTTTGCAGAATCTGAAATGGACATAGTGGATGTTCCATCATTACCTTTTAGAGCTGTTGTGTGGCAGCAGTTCAATTCTCCTGTTTGAAGAAATGACATGGACAGAAAGGAAACGGACAAATGCAAAACAATCTGGAAACACTCCCAGACGAAGGCAATACTACCCCTGACCCCTGATTAGGACTGAGACAGTATCCCACCTTTATGTGGCTTGTCCTAATGTATAGTGGTGTCTTCTTCTTCTTGTTCTGGGGTGCCGAGCAGCAATTTGCTCACTACTGCCCCGGGCGGTGAAGCGGATTCCTGCTTCAACGGGTGCAGCAGCCTACCGAGAACCCAACCACCAGACAGACAGAGTTAAACCTACCGTGGGGGTAGTAAAACACTCATGTTCCACTTTGAGTGTGACTTGTTTTGTTTACAAGATCCAGCTGTTGCAACAATATATTATTTTATATTATCTCATAAAAGGACTGCTACTGACTGCTGCATTATCTTTTATATACATAATACTAAAAAGTAAAGGGAACTTTTCCATATTTTTTCTTCATTTTTAATATTGTGATATATAATCCTATCGTGGAATTTTTATCACGACAGCTCTGTGAGCGTTTGGTATTGTTACATCCATAGTTATCACCTCATTAAATGGCTGTTATTGGTTGTTGTTACATCCATTATGATATTTCAGTAGCGGCAAACTGCGTCGGGCAAGAAGGTACAAAATTAGGAGACCTGTAGTGGCGGAGGTCGGGGTGGGTGGGAGTTGATACAGGATATTGATACTCAGGACTCTTCGTCTTCAACAAGATTAAAATCTTTGTCTGAGGCATTTATTCATACAGAAATACTGCTCTTCCTTTATGACCAAACTGAAATCTCTAATGATTCTTACCTGTTCTTCTACAGCCCTCCACATAAATTAGTTTAATCAGCGTCACCTCTGGAGGAGAGTGGGGGTAATATCCAGAGCCTCCAGACCTCTACAGTAGATCTTTTTTTCCCACTGACTTTATCTTTATCACACGGCCAATCAAGTCACTTTTGAATAATGACAGATGCAGATACGGAGTGCTTTTATTAACATGTTAAAAGCAGCACCATTATTACCTCATCTATCAGTGTTCCTTCGCTCTGGTGGCGTTTAGAAAGCCAGCCTCCGCTGACTGACAGAGATAGCAGACAAAAGAAGATAATTGCTTACTTA
>NW_018128061.1:307126-309128 GCF_001952655.1 Monopterus albus | reverse complement strand
AGAGAAGAGACAGCGACATAATTAAAGGCATTTTGTGGCGTATACAATCTCGGCTGCAATCACATTGGCAACCTGACAGCTCACTCTAATGTGAGTGTACTTTGTAGGGGGGCTTGATAAATAAATAAAACCCTAGAAAACAATCCTCTCACTCCTTTTCTCACATTTCCCTCCCCCCTTCCACTGAGCTTTAATGCAGAGCATAAAAACGAGTGGCATTTTATTACTGAATGAATTTATGAATAAATTACTGCTGTGTGGCCACATGTTGAGAAAAGGTTTAGAGTGCAAAACTTTTCTAAACAGTGCCTTTTTTTTAAATAATAAATGTTTGCAGGTGGAAAATGAGACTGAATAGAAAGTTAATATCCTGCCAATGACTAGGTGCACAGCATCTGTATTAATTATAAATCACCTGCCAATATATACAAGATTATGGAGGGTGATGATCTTAAAGATGCTTTTCTACAGTGGGCGTATTTTCTTTTACTTTCCCTAAGATGTTTGGCTCAAGTTTCATAAATGGTGGTCTGGGTAAAAAAGCTGGCAGTAAAACTAAATACATAAATAAAAATTAAGTGTGTGAGCTGCCTGTAGTAATATAAACCTTGGATTCATGCTATTTCACATCAGTGAGAGTCAGCAGCCTTCTGAAATAACGTTTAGTCCTTTGGGTTCAGTGTCATCTTACAAATAACTATGTCTGTCTCCTACATTTTTGCATGGGCTAATTTCCATTATTGTGTTCATTTAAAATCAATTTCTTTGTGCTTAAGAAATGGTGATTAACTGTGTTTATTATGTGTGACGAAGCTGGTGGGAGATGCCTTCTTAACAGAGCAGGTATGCACAGAAATGTAATTCTGCTCACTGTCATTAAGACAGTATTAGCATCTACGATGTAATTTATAGCCCACACTAGCATTTTCCAGAGCACTATCTTTACATTTATTATGTCGCAGTGGGCTCTGTACTGATTTTACACAAATCAGTTTAGGCATCACGAGGAAAACCACTTAGCCTGCGAACGTGGTTACCTAATGCCTGAACACAAGCATCAATTCTGAACAAGACAAGAGTCTAGAGCCACAGCAGAGACTGTCAGACTGCAGTGCTACCACACTATGTCAGCACACCAACATCTTCACAGTGATACTGCTCACATGCTAATGCTTAGCATGTAGCATTCACCAACACTTACCAATGTTAACATGCTAACATTTTCTCATTAGCACTAATCATTCTGAGTGGAACATGAATGTCTTTACAAAAGTGAATGACAATAGCAGACTCGTGAAATCCAACAGGAGAGAAACCAGTGAGTTGAGCTTGTGGCAGAACGTTTTGCAGTGCTTGCACATTGCTGTCTCCTACTGCATTATGATAATTCCTACTCAGAAAGTAGAACTGAAGTGACTTTCATTACAAGATGATTAGTTAAAACATTTCAAAATGCACTTGCAGCATTTGGCACTTTCAGTCGAATAAAAGACAATTTTTCCAGTCATATATTTCGTTATTGAAGATTTCTTAAAAATAAATTAAATTAAATATCGGCTCATTCAGTTTTCATGAACTCAATATTGTATATCGTCTCATCTTATGAGCTATGTGTTTCCTCGCACCCCCAGTCCGGATTAAAGTGGTGGACTGACAGGACAACACTGCCATCTCCAGAGCCTTGAGCTCTATTTCTTCATCACTTTACTACTATTGTATTTATACATAAGCATAAATAACACTTTCCTTCATGCGGTAGACTCTCACAGGTAGTTTATGGTAGTTATACTACTACTTGTTCACTGATATGTGAGCGCATTGTGCCAAGCCAAAGAAATCTCCAAATGAACTGTGTAGTAGAAGTGTATATCAGTGTTCAACTCTGATTGCAGCAAATTTTATTCCACACTGCGACTTCCAGCTTTACAGAAGAGATTAAGACGTACCGAAGGTTTGGTGAAAGCCTCTGACAAGGCTTATCTGTCATTTGAAAACACTCTTT
>NW_018128061.1:299282-307116 GCF_001952655.1 Monopterus albus | reverse complement strand
GTGTTAAATTCTGCCATTATCAGTCGGACTCTTACAGGGACATAAGCTTTACTTTCCTGTTCTCTCTGGAGAATTAAGAGGGAGCATTAGAGGAAATGGGCCACCTAATCCTCAGCTATCCAGTAATGACTACTGATATTACTCCTGAATATATGGTAACACTGGAAAATAGAAGGCAAAAGAATCTACAATGACACTATGGTTTGTTCAAGCACTGAAGAAAATGGAGACCCATCAGCAGTCTCTTGACATTTACAATTCATGACAATCAAACACCTGTGCAGTGCTTTTCCATGTCTCCCAGGATCCCAAAAGGGAAAGCTCTCTAATGGCCCCTGAAAAATGCAAGAAAGTGAGTAACTTTATCCTGCACCTCTGCTCTAACCGAGTACTATTCTCTCACCTCGTCTCTGATTTTCTTTAGTGAGCAGGGGGCCAGCGGTTCAAAGCGCAGCATCAGAGCCCAGTCTGTCCTGCATTTCATGTCCCAGTGGACATCTTCAAATGTTACTTTTAACTGCCCCAGTAATGCAATCTGAGTGGCTCTGATCCAGCCAAAAAGCTCAGCAGTTAATGGCATGTGACCAAAATAACAAGCATACCAAACAAGGAACAAAGTTGAGTTAAAGTTGTATTAAACTAGACAGTATGTGCTGCTGGGCATGTCATCGACTGATTCTGTTTAGCAGAACAAGAAATACTTAGGCACAAAAAGTAGCAAGCTCTTCCAGTGACAGAAGGGTAAGTGATTTTTCTACCAAGCAAAGCAGATGAGAGTCCCTGCTTCACTGTGCAATACATTACTAATGAACAATTTCCCATTTTACTCCTTAATAACTTAGGAGCCCCGGTGTACTGCGCCAAGGATGCCTACTGAATTTTTAAAGAAACTGAAAAAAGTGGCAAGTCAACAAGAACTGAGATCTTTAAGGCGGAATACTCATTTGTCAAGCTTACATGGACATGACAAAAGCATGTTAACACAATCTTTTTGTTGCTGTGACACACATGATGCCTCCCTTCAAATAACCGAGCGAGCGGGTCTCACCTTGCGGCACTTCCTCTGCAGTGTGTCCCAGATTCCACCTTATGTAACCAGATTGCTTATGCACACTATGCACAAATAATCACAACAAAAAAGATACATTCATAGCTCAGTGTCTCAGGTATTGTGGGCTACTCAGCTGAGCAGGACCTGTGCGTTGTAAAGGTGTGCTATGTCAGCACAATAATGTATGAAATTCAAGAGAATGCTGAGCAAAGCCAGGTGAAAAAATACAGCAGCCATATGGAGGGGCTGTGCCATCAGCTGTCCATATGGACATGGTGAGAATAATGTCTACTGCACAGCCTCAGACAGAAGGCTGTTTCTGTTCTCATTAAGAATCCTATTGGACTTTAATTAACAGGTTAAGACCACTATAAACCTGGTGTTAAAGCCCACCATCAAAGGTAATAACGTCTTAATTAGAAGACCTCGACAGCCCGCAGGTTAAAACCCCCCAGACAAAAACACCACCTCTCGCTCTCTCTCTCTCACACACATACATAAACACCTCATTTATGTGCCTTTGGCCAAAGCGAAAGAACAAAACCTCCAATGGGACAGATATTCTGCTCCGTGGACAGCAGTAGGAGACTGCGGGTGAACTGTGCTGAGTGTGTATGTGCAGTGCTCTCGGTGTGAAGCGGTGATGATGCTCTTGCCCTGAATAAATTAAAGCTTAAGCAATGTTTGGATAATGCCATGTAATCTTGCAAATCCTAGCTGATCTCATATAACACCTAGTTCAGAATTTTGAAACACAGCTCATTTCTAAAGATGGTCGCAACAACGCTGTTAAATAAGCTTTTGACCACGTAGGTGGCATCACAATGTAGTGGTTCTGCATTGTGCAACTGATGAGTTGTTGAAAATGGAAATATGGAACCGCTATTGGACTTAATGAGACACTGTGTGAGGAAGCTGAGCAGATCTATAAGCAATTATGATTAAATATGGCAGCAGCACAGTGGAAGCCTGTTATGATCCCAACACAGCAGTAAAATTAATACTGCTTTAATTGTCCTGGACAGTCGAGCTAAGGGGGACCCAGAGTGCAGTGGTGGCATACAGAACCACAGGCAAGTCACAGGGGTCAAGGTGAGGCTGCCACTTAATCTTAAAAACATGAGACAGAGGTCCATGGTGTGTCGACCTGTGTGCTTCCTGTTTCTGCAGCCTGTCAGATGTGTATGTGTGAAAATGCATAATGTGCAGGAAAACAGGAGCGGTGAAGAATAACTGGCCCGGTTTACTGAGTAGACTGAGTGAGGCAGAATGTGTCTACCCGTGCACTATATGTGCATATCAGTCTCAAAGTATGAAAGACAGCAAATGTGTGTACATTGTCTGAACACCTTTCCCCATTAATGAAGGTATTCACCAAATACCCAGGCTTACAGCTAATCCTGAACATCGACTGATCCCACAGTGCAATGTGAGCAGGTTAAATGTCAAAAAGTGGCAATTTAAATTAAATGTGATTAACGGACAAATTCTTTTTTAATTGAAGATTATTTTGTGACATTTGTGCACCTGTACAGCAGACCGCACACGCAGGGGCAGGGAAGATGAGAGAGGAAGTGACAAGTAACACAGAAACCGGGATGGCCCCGGGATCAATATCAATTTCCCTCTGCTCTACATTAACATCAGACCACAGCTTAATTATAATCTTATTTATCTGAATCTATCAAAACGATTTAAACACACATCCTTCACAGTTCACCACACCTGTTTCCTATGACAGCAATTAGAATATTCATATGGAGAAATGTCTTTAGCCCACTGGATGTTCTTGAGCCAAAGGGATCGCTGTAGACATCTGAGTCAAAATCCATTGGATACAAAGGATCCAATTGCATGAGCTTTGTGAGTGGTATAAATCAACCCTGGTATAAATCAATAGGCCAGCCCCTTTAGTGGATTTAGCTGCTTGTTAGCAGGCCTGAAACAGCTGTCTTACCCTGTGTCTTGTGAGGTTCTAGCCTACTCTATTTCACTAAGTGTTTCAGCCCACTTTTAGGCTCATTGTGGGCTTATCAGTGTAGTGTGCTCAGGTGAGTGAGCACAGCCCCACATCCACTTAGGCATTTCAATCTCACTGAGACACGGTCAAATCAGGAGAGTGTGCAAGATTAAATCGATGGCTGGCCAGTTGACTGCTTGACGCAGCATTCTCTTCCAGCCCATTTCCTTAGCTATGCCATCTATCACTCACAGCCCAAACAGTCCTCCCTTATTGTCTCCATTCTATTCTTCTCCTTTCCGCCTTAATGCGATCACACCGTTCACGAAAGTGCCTGGTCTCAGGAGATGTGACACACTTGCTATCGTGGAGTTCACATAATATCTGTGTGGCCAGTGATTTCTTTGCTGAAGGTGGTGGAGGGATGACAAACAGAGGAGGCGTAGCGACATAGTCTGTGCTGGCAAAACAAAAATCTAATTTATGGTTTGGCCCAGAGGTCAGCCCAACGGACCAGGTCCAAACATCTATCAGACAAATCGGCTTTAGGGCGTCAGCAATCCACTTACCAACTCCACCTTCTGCCGGCTGCCGAGCTAGTTAAGTGACTAAATTGTACTACAGTTGAAACAGACAGGGCGCGGTGTAAATCTGTTGAGGTTTCAGTTCTCTCGAAGTCTTCAAGTATTAACAACGGTGACATGACGATTCAAGCATGTCACGAGGGTGAGGGGGATATTAAACCAGTTTAAAAGAGAGTTTTGCATGTTCAATGGACTCAGCTAGACGTGCACTTATATCTTCTCAATGCTCTGCCCACGTGTATCAGCAGCTCGCACCCACTAACAAGGCTTCTCACCTCATTGGCGTCCTTGTAAAGACGTTCAAACGATACAGAACTCACAGACCTTACATGCCTGGGAATGGTACACTCTTGGTGCAGCAGCAGAATAATGGTCAAAGCTGACGTAGAATGTTTAAGGAAATTACCCTTGTTTTGCTGTTAGCCGTTTTCTTTCTAATGGGAATCAGTTAACAGCTGCTTAATGGTAGAGAGTGCTGACTTAGTAAAAGAGAACTGAAATCAATTTCAAATGTCTTTGAGACCTATGGCAGTCTGTCAAATCTGTGATTCTGTATGTGGGCAGATTTTTAGAATCCTTCTCAGAGCAGTATCCACATTCAGTGTGTCTCTTATTTATGTGGCACACACCTGTAGGAAGCTGCTTTTTCATGAATTTATAAGATACATATTGTATCTCCAAATGTAGTGAGTAGTTCTCTGCAAGAAGCTGTTTTCTGCGGAGCCCTCACCACCTGCCTATAGACATTACACACACTTCCAATTATAAGCTCAACCATTTTCAATTTCTATTCAAGCTCAGGGGTATTATTTATGGGAACTGTTGTATTGTAACCATAATAAGGAGCATCCCATCCAGGCATATTGTAGTGGTATTGTGCTCACCAGTGCCAGTTTTTCTGGTTCTCATTAAAAAAAATAACAACATCTGGTAATGATACCCAGACACACAAACACACCCAAGCCTGGCATTAATGGGGCCCCCTCAGTGAAGCAAACCAAGTGTGAACGTGTCACATGTCCATGTTTCCACTCTCTCCTCAAACACAGTAATTAGGAGCATTGAGCTGAGTGTCACTTCAGCTGCCTCGCTGACCTTTCCCTGGCTCAGCTGCTCAGCCTGCACATACTGCTCTGCAATATCTTCATTAGTGCACCCTGACCACGGAGGGGATGTGTGTCTGTGCAGAGCTGCACCCCACCGATACACAACTGATGTCCTCTGTTGCAGGCAGTGACAGTGAATAAATAATCACTATCTTTTGTAAGGTGTTGCTTTACATGGAGTATGTTCCCTGAAGACCGGCAGCGTTAGGTTTTTGGACATATTAGCGGATATGAAGTCATACTTAATGTCTTATGTTGCCAATACATCCTTAACTACTGTATCTGTCTGGCTCCAATGTTTCATTGTTTCAGACATATCCTCCTAGTTAGGTGACAACCTTTCATAGCTGTAGTTTAGCTCATTTCTTTCCAATAAAGGAAAAAAAAAACAATATGCGCATTTGATTTTAAGTTCCGGTCTGGTTTGTGTTCACACTGACTTTTTAAAAGCAAACCAGGAAGAGAAACATGAAGTTAAATAGACTGACAGGTCAAATCACATTTTGGCAACATTTAACTGAACCTTATGTGTTTATTTATCACCTGTCGTCTCAGTAAGTGATCGTAATGAAGCTACTGATGATGAAAATTAATCATCCTGACAGTATCTGAACACTATACTGTATATCATGAATAGTAAGGAAGAGAGAAAGAGGTGTCTTAAGCCATAAACAAATAGCATATGGCTGCGATTTTCATTTTTTTAAATTGACAAACTTCCAAAATACACAGTGCACACAAACTCGACACACCTGTTTCAGCTGATCGATGAAGGAAAATCCCAACACTCGCTTACTCACTGGTTACCAAATGATCCTGAACAAACATATTCACTGCTTATACATGTTGTAAAGCTCTTACTTGCCAGTTCACAGTGAGCAGATGGATTTACAGTGATATTAATATAGCTCTTTAAGTCGTGCTAAAACCAGATGTTATCACAAAATCCTGTGGTTGACTTGTTTTGCTTTCGCACTACAATTTGTTGGAAAGTGGACTGGGAGCTGTCTTTTCACTCAGTCTGGTTGTTCAGTCTGCACCACACGCACCAGAGGTCATTTGAATCACTGCCTGTTGCACCCTGTGGGTAATCCAGCAATGAATCCAGCAACAGCTTTTCCCTATTTTATTAATCAGCAGAGGATGCCACAAACCATACTTATCCAATTGAACAGCTCTTGTTTATGGCAAAGTGGATTCCAGCAGTGTAGATCCAGCATCTTCCAGACACTACAGGGAACTGTACTGTATGTGTGGTCAAAGGAAACTTTAACATCGGTGAGAACTGCCTTACTGTGTGTGGGAAGTAGCTTCATGGGTATTTGGACAAATTGTAAAATTAATTTCACTATTATTACATTTTATGTGAGGCACTGCATGAATTTTAAGTTGCTGTGCTCCAATTTAAACATTTCAATATGTTATTTGATGAATAATTTCAATTATAGCCACAAACCTGCACAGATGCAGAATTATAACGAGCCCCAAACAACACAATGTGAATATTAGTGCCACTTCTTTTTTGTATAAAGGGCGCTTAAATAAAGTTAAATAAGCAATAAGCATTTATCACTGTTCCTGGATGAATGAACGGGGCATACAGCAGAGAGCAGCTCTGTTAAATTTGTCTAAATCCAGATGACAAATAACAGGATTAACAAGAAGATTTTACTAAAATGTAAAAGACCACTAGCCTCTCTTCAGCAAAAAACAAAAACCAAAACAAACATACAACTCCCACCCAGTTCTGACACCAGTTATTTTTCATACAGATTGAAATACTGAAAACTGCTCCAGATATAAATTTGCTGGGTGTTCTTTTGTTTCTACTAACTCCTGTTATAACAAAATGATATGCAGTGAAGCCACTGGCACTGTAACACGCTGCAAACACAAGTTAGATGGTAAAGTATTTCTGTCTTTAGTGTCACAGTGCTGGTGTGTGTCTCACATCTCTATTTGTGGGCCCCTGACTCTACGCTGTGACAGCAGGCAGAATAAGAGAGTGTTTTACAGCACCTCATTGAGACACCCTTCACGATGACCCCTCCGCTATACTATTCCAGCCTGCTCCGTAGTCCCCCCCACTGCGTTTCAGCTCTATTTCTTTCTCGTCCTCTGCTGTCATCTCTAAATCATCCCCCTTTTTCTCTCTCATCTTTTCCTATCCATCTTTCTCAATCATCTTCTTCCATATTGCTCTCTAGCCCCACAAATCTTTCACTCTACCAACCCGAGCACTTCCTCTGTCCTCCGTCTCCCTTACTTCACATCTCCCCCTTCTGCCACTCTCTCTCTTTCCTTCAGAGCACTTTGTACAGTAATGGTGCACTCTGCCATCATGTTCATTTCAGCGCCATCCCCCAGAGTGGCTCTGTTTATATCTGAATATTGGAAATACATTTTTGAAAAGCTGCAGAAAAAATACTTTGCACTAGGATGAGTAATGCTTTATCCGCCCTGCTTGTGCAGTGCATTTAAACAAGCAGCAGATACTTACTTACTTACTAAACCATATGTGCTGTGAATACAATGCTCAAGGGAAAAACAGAAAAAGCTCTTTTATGTTAATTTACTGCAAACACGAGGTAACAAAACCACATTCCTCTTATCAGATATTTTAAAATGAACTCACAGGATCAAATTTCCTTTTAAGGTGATGAATCTAATTAACCAGGGGTTTTCAACTACCTGTGACCCAGGGACCACCATTCTGACTAAGAAGTAACCTGAGGACTGCTGTTGTGGGGTGGATAGACCATATGGCCACTGTTTTAATCCTCAAAGTCACCTTGGCTTTTCAAAATGTTATATATTTGCACGATGTTGATTATTCACAAACAATAGGTGGAAATGAGTTTAAAATCTAAAATAGAATAAAAAATGATTCCTATGGTGAAAGCACATTATTGGTAATAGGACTTCAGCCAGCATTGTTACAAACACTGGCGCCCCACAGGGATGTGTCCTCAGTCCCATCCTCTACACCCTGTTCACCCACAACTCTGTCGCCTCCAACAAAGACAACATCATCCTAAAGTTCATGGACGACACCGCAGTGATAGGTTGCATCACTGGCGGGGACGAAGCAGCCTACAGGAGGGAGGTGGCCGGGCTGGGGTCATGGTGCAAG
>NW_018128061.1:291955-299194 GCF_001952655.1 Monopterus albus | reverse complement strand
TGTGTGGGTAGAAGTGAATCATTTACTGCTTGCAAACCAATGATGGTAAGATGATGTCATGGGGTAGGACTGGATAAGTCTGACTTCTTCCTACTCCATTCAAGCATGTACTAAGTATAAGCAAATTGATATTGGATTATGTGTAAAATTATGTGTGTTGTCATATCAACTGTATCTACATGCTTGAAAGAATAAATCAAATCAAATCAAATCAAATCAAAGCCACTATAATTTATGGCAATCACATCACTTTTGTGTACAACCTAGCCTCACGTGGGGCCCATTGTATTTATCTAGGAGACTGAACTGCAGCAAACATGTATAGGAGAGGAAGTAGCTGGAGCACAGTGTTGTTTAGAGCACTGCAGCCCTCACCTGAAGTCGACGGCTGGGATTTGTCCTGGTCTGTGGGACTTTGTTACATTCTCAGTTTGCACATGCATAATTGCACATTGACTGTTGACTGCTGCACATGCTGCTCCCATGTAGCATACATTCTCTGTTATATTCTTATTTATTTTTATCATTTTGCTGCATTTGCTGCTTAAAGTGCCTTAGATTTTATGTTACTTATTTATCTACTCTATATTTCACTTGTATTTTTGTGGCATTCATGTGGACGGCAAAGTAAGAATTTCAACTGTGCACATGACAAATAAACACATAGACCTTTGACCTTGATTATTGAATGCAGTCAGGCACCACCTGCAATGCCTTCACAAACCACCAGGGGGCTGACTGTATTTCTTACATGCAGCAATGGCTTTGGAGTCAGTCCACCAAGTGAGAGTATGACAACTAGAGGGGGTGGCTGCCAGTACAGCTCGTCTGACTATAGAATAATTAAAGCTGAGGTAAACAATTTGTAGCACTGACCACGCTGGCTATTCCCTGATTAGAGAAGGCTATCAGAGGAAATTCAGCAACTCAGTAAAATCTAACTGGCGACCTAGTCTCACAACAAAATGTGTAATAGCTACATTGGACAGCAACACAAAACACGAGTCTTTGTGACACTGCAACATTTTTCTGGATTGAAAATTGTGACATGGCAGCGAAAATGAAAGACAATGGCTGACATTCTTTATACATGGCTGAGGCACAGCAACTACATGGTTAAGGTCAGGGAAATCCCCCGTTAGCATCCCAAGCCACACTCCAGTCCACTTGGTGGCGATAATGCACCATTTGTTTGTCTGCCAACTGCCATAAAACACCATGAAGAAGAAGACAAAGGAGGCCCTTGGTCTGCAATACAAAAACATTGCTATACCACAGTTTTACAGCCATTAAGGTGACATCACTGCATTTTCTACTGTGGACCAACATAGCTATTCTACATTTTCATGTGAGACTGGGCTGATAATGGGGTTCCGAGTGTGAAAGTACAAATTTGTACACAAAAGCTTCCAGTTTAATGCCACATTTAGCATTAGGTGGGGCAGTATTCATGGAGCATTAAGCTGTAATGTAAACATGACTTCTGAATAATAACTAAATTGGATTCGATGCCTATTAGCATATCTTTTGCTTTCCAGAACTCATGTTAAATTTTATAAGACCATCTGTTTCCTGAAAACCGTAGAGGGATGCTAATTCAGAACACAGTTGAAGCCACTGGAGTGTGTGTGTGTTTTATGACTAGCTTCAATTCTCCTTCCTCCTCAAAAAGCCAGTGAAGAGAGTCAAACAGTGGCAGGACGCAGAATAAATTCCCACTTAGGGATCTTGACTATCAAGGAGCCGTGCATGCAGGATTTAGATATGCTTTACTGACATCAGTGCAAAGAGGAATGCGGATGCTATCACAAATGCATGCTGGGAGTAATAGTGAAGGGAAAATGAGCAGACCAGAATGACCCTCCTTCTGTTACAGTGCATTACCCCTGACTGCATCTAAGGGTGATTCACTCAGAAATTCTGATACACAGCAGATGTCACACATTGTTAGAAGTACAGGAGAGCAAACGCACACGGACACACAAACACTGTATGTTGTGCTTCCATCAATTCAGAGGACACTGACTTACCTTCACTTTAACTTGCCTAACTCTGACCCGACCTCTAACCTTACACCAAGTCGTCACAGTAAAATGTAATGATTTACATTTTGGGGACTTGTCTTTTCATCCTCCAAAGTGTGATTGTGCAAACTGATTTATGTCCCCACAACATGAGCAATACTAGGCCACACACACATACACACACTATAACAGTACCATGAGCAATACTAGGCCACACACACATGCACACACTGTACAGTCAGTGCATGCACAGGCAAACACACAAACACACACAGAGTCACACACTAGCATAAGTAGCCTTTTGTCATGGGCCATTTCATTTCACTTGATCTTGTGACACGGCGATGGTCCCCATTTTGTCATTTCGAATTGTAATTGCCCTGAGTAGCCTGGAACACTGTCAGAGAGCAAGGAGGGGGAGGAAGCCAGACAGACCAGAGTGAAGAGTGTTAGAAAAGTCAGAGGAGAAAAAAGTGGAAGAAACAGATAAATGAACAAGAACGGATCAGAGCGTTCAGAGATAGAGGGGAGAATGAAATGCCTCGCTCGTTTCTTTTCATTCTAACACAGAGAAAAAACATGTCCACTCTTCTTTCGTCCTTTCTCTTTGAAAGGTGGATATCTCAGACTTTCATTTTCTCCACCTACCGCTCTATCACTCAGTGACAGAGCTCCTATAATTAGTACCCGACAGTAATTCCAGGCCTCCAGAACAAAAACACACCAAGTCCATCAGTTTCCCTTCATCATAATTCTCCTCTGAAGCTGTGTCATTAGCCTGATGTTCTCCTCTGGGAGGCCTGCTGTTTGTCCACGCTCTGGGTCATAGATGTCATCGGAGTTTTCCACTGACAATGTCAAGGCTTTGTCTAACAACAGCTTTTATTATAGACACATATGTGTGTGCCAAAGTTGTGCATGAACACACTAAAAGAGGATTGAACATGTTAATTTGTCCATGAACAGTGAACTGAACTTAAGTCATATGAATCTGAGTTTTGTTAACGTGCATGGTGATAAACATTGAGGGTACAGGCTTTGGTCAGAACAACTAACACCAATGTGCTAAAACATAACTCCCTCTCCAGGTTTCTGCTCCAGACTGTAGGATAGCTTGTTTAGGTTTCCAATCACTCGCTCATGCTACATGAGACAAGCAGGTATAGCCATAGTGATCTCATGTTCCACAACTAAAAGACCAAGTGCTGAGGGACAGCAATAACATTTGCAACTTCTTATCAGACATATTCTTGATTAGAAGCAGCTATAAGCAGCAGCTGTTGTGAACAAGAGCTGCTTTGCTTACAGTTTCAACAGTCCTAGGTCTTCTGCTTTGTCTTTTTGAATGGCCAACACAGCTACCGCCACCTGCTGGTAGAGAGAATTATTGCTTTCATGCAGGTGCAGAACATATTGTTCGTGGTAGATGACTTTGGGCTGAAGTCTGTACAGTGTGTTCAAGTGGCACTTTTAGGCCTGAACGGAGGCAACGTGACAACGCAACAGTTGGTCTTCGTCGTCGCTAGTTCTTTGATGTCGGCTTGGTGCGTCTCTGCTCTTATAACTATAGCATCAAACTAGGAAACCTTAGAAATAAAGAGAAGCATTTAACAAGGCAGAAAACACAGCTAAATAAAAATATATTCAAATGTTTGTGGACATGGACACATTCTTAAGTTTCACTAGATGGACACGGCCACTGCATCACACTTTGCTGATGTATTTTTGACTGTACATTTACAGTGTTTGGGGTGTTTTACTGAATAGCTCAGCGGTTCTGCTTTACTAAATCGCTACAGTACATGTACAAACATAAACATTACATAACAGGTGTTACAGGTTCAAAACACACACCTGCATAGATGAACCTAACTACTAATTATGTGAAACTGACTTCTAATATCAAAAAGGATCTTAGAAGAGGAATGGATCATGCCTGGCCGATCTTCTTTCATCTTGATTTATACAATTTCTTTCTTCTGTTCCTTTTGTTTGCTTTGAGGTTTCCAACAGTCTTGTGTAGTCTATTATTTCAACATTTATTTTTCCATCTGTGTTTCTAGATCATCAAAAATCCCTGGAGGGTGTGTCTTGTTTGTAATGAATAAAAAAATCAGGGAGATGCAGTTGAACTGCCTATAGAAGAAGAAAAGACAGTGGAGCCTTAAGTGTCTCCCCAGTGATCAATTACGTTAAGTCCAAATCAATACAGAACAAGAATAATATATTTATGAGTCTTTTGAGAGAAGTATTTGAAAAATAGTTAGTGATGGGTATGGGTTAATTAATGAACAAAGGTGTAGTGCAGTTTGTCGCCATGATATTCATCAAGAGGCTTCTCCTGCCTCCCATTCAGCAGAACAGTGCTTCTGCTGTAAATGTAGTTTAAATCTATACTGATTGTCAAAGCATATTGACGGTTGAATAACACTGTCTATAACATTGTCAGTCAATATGCCTATTAATGTTTACCCATGCTGAGTACTTATAAATCAAGACCTTACTGAATTAAGAGTAAATTAAATCCTAAGCATTAAGGTTTTCACTGTAGCAGTTGGTTCAGATTGCAATCAGCAGAGAAATATAGGCCATCGTTCACTGGAGGGAAAGTGCAAAACAAAAGGATTTTAAGGAAACATTTATGCAAATATATGCATAATTTCTAATTTCACCACAAAGTGAATTCCTGATACTTGCTATATGTGTCAATAAGATTTGTCAGGGAGATGAGTAACAGTTTGATTGCTCAGAAATGCCAAAGAAAATTGCTTTGAATATGACAGTATGTCCCATCTCCTATTAATATCTTTGCAGACTGCAGTGTTTCAGCCTCAACCTTCAATTATTTTCAGTGTGACTGCATAATAAGTTTAACAATGTAACAGACGCACTGGTCTTAATGGTGTCTGATCAAGTCATGCTTAACATTTCTGCATTCAAACGTATTTTCTGGCCAATGAATATTCTACAGTCCATTCATAATGAATAACAGCTCACTGTTTCACATGAAAGGCTGCAGTGCAACATGTAGGTGAGCAGAAGTAGCATAATTCTTATGTGCAATCAAATCAAACTGACAGCTTGAAGCAGTTCATTAACTGCCGGCATTAATGTATCTGTCTTGTGTGACTAATGAGGCTGCAGACAAACACTTAACATGGCTAACATTGTGGAGGAGCTTCCCAGCAGGCCCGTTGCTACGTACACACACACTGTGCATAGGGGAATGAAAAAATAGAAATAAAATAACTGAACTTTAAGATGAGTATAACTATAGATACCACAGAACCTATAAACAGTCCATGAAACAATAAAACTTAATGATGCATGTGATTGTTTTTGACTCCACTTGACGTGCATCATGCCAGCAGATCAGTTCATGGCCAAGTACAGCTAGGTCTCATTGAAAAGACAAAAAGAGTTGGGAGCACGGAAAAGAAAAGACGAGAATGCAGGATGATGCTTGTGCACTGCTTGCAAGTATAGTATGTTTGAAAGCATTAGTATGCTGCAAAGACTCGGCTCTCAAAAACAAAAAAAAAGATAAAATTAAGGGAATAATTCATTTAAAATAGGGACAA
Organism: Monopterus albus; assembly: GCF_001952655.1. Lineage (NCBI taxonomy): Eukaryota > Metazoa > Chordata > Actinopteri > Synbranchiformes > Synbranchidae > Monopterus > Monopterus albus. The sequence goes on along the minus strand of NW_018128061.1, from coordinate 293,589 downwards.
TTATCTGCCAACAGAACAGGAAAGTATCACTTGCCAAGATTTTAAGAAACAAGTATCTAGTCTCAGGAAACCATAGATATCTAGACTAAAAATAAGTTGGTCTCATACAAAGCAGTTTTGTATTTCTACAGTACACAAGGCATTTGTGCTTAGGGCACCCAAAAGTCCAGCAACAGCCCTGCTTACCACTGAGGTACAAGCTAAACAGCCCTTGGTTAAAAAAAAATCACACACACAACAGGAGTAGTAAGTGTTAAGGGTTTTTCCAGTTGCAGTGATCATAGTTCAGCAGCAACCTTGAATACTCCAGGCATTTATAAGTGAACACTGAGCACTACTGGCTACTTGTGGCTTGACAATATAACCTACAAGGAGTCGCACTTCTCTTCACAGGTCAGCAAGAATTGCAAAGACCAGCAGCAGCAGCAGCAGCTGTTCTGCAGAAAAAGCAGCATGTTTGCCCTGAAGTGATGCTCCCAGGCTGCATCCTGCAGGTCATTTAAATGTCTTAGGTTATAACAGCCCTTATCATTTATCAGTTATCTCCCATATTTAGCATCACACAACATCTACCCTAAGAACCTGGGTCAGTCTAAAAATGACAATAATAGATGTGATATTAAAGGCAGTGCTTTGCAGTAAAGTAATCACTTTGGAGCGCTGGGCTCACCTGCACTGACATAGCTCTAATGTGAAAACAACAGTGTGTAGATTTCTTGCCTGAATATAATGTATGCTCACCACCTTGTCATGCATCCTGATTCAGTGCTGAATAAAATGGGAATGTGTTTCTACAATACATAGAAAAGATGGGAATTTCCTTTAACTTTGGTCCACTTGCAGGTTTTTTCCCCCATGAAAAAATAAAATGCTACGTAATTTTCAATAAAATATGAGCACCAGCTCGTTCACTGTTCAAGCTGTGTAAACCTGGCCATCGACCTCCTCTCTCCTCGGCCCAGAGGCCCGCAGGTCCAGAACCAGAGCCTGACTAGGATCAGCGTGCTGAGGGAGGCCAGCAGACAAGCCTCACAAGTGGCAGGGGTGACATCTGTAAAGTGTCATAATGAGATCTTTTAGTGCACCAACGAGGTCCCTGAGAAGCTTAGTGGTCATTATCTGCTCCAGTCGTGGCAGAATCGTAAACAGCTCTTAGAAAAGGACCCTCAGTCAGGTAGCCCCCATGTTAACGGTTGATGACGCTCCCATTTATTCATTAAGGACTTGACTATTTCAAGGTCTGTGCTGTAGGTGCCGCTTGAAAAACTTTATTTACAAGGACTTTTATGACATGTTTCATAACGCTGCTGCCGATCCAGCCTTTGACCTGACATGGTTGTACAGACACAGCCTTGACGAAGGCATTAAAGGCACACGGCATGTCTGTATCATTACGAACTGCAGTTCATCTCTGCATGGTCCTGTGGTCACCAGTCATGAGGACTGACTTTATCTCTTAGGTGCCAAGGATAACAATGCCAGGGAGAGACACTGTGTAGTGACCCACAGGGGGGCGGCAGGACAGCCGACGGGGGCGAAGACACAAAGAAAATTGGGGTGGGAGGGGGGCGTGCAATAATTTTGTGATAGAGCAAAGGAAAAAGGGCAAAAGTGACAGAGTGATGGAGGAAATA